>NC_045554.1:40602939-40612939 GCF_009769535.1 Thamnophis elegans | reverse complement strand
CAATTGCTGATCGGTAGTTTTTGCAGGTGCTTTCACATTGGATTTCTTGCCTCAAGTAGCAGAAACAGGAAAACTAAACTGCAAGGTAATTTTATACAAACATTACCAATAGTTACCAGGCAAGAGATTGTGCTGAGTGTCTGCTTTGTGGCAAATGAAAACGTGACTGCTGACACACACCAACCACGATCTATTCCCCCCACCTTTCTCTTTTTACGTGATATATCTCACAGGGTGTCAAATGAGAGGCTTGCTGGGATATGAGAAAATGTATTTATTAGTTTGGATTTAAGGTTCCACCACAAATCCGCGGTAGACTAAAGCGCGCTCAACGAAAGCACGTACGTGACGTCATCACAGCGCGACGAAAACGGCACGCTGTGAGTGGTAAATTTAAAATTAACGCGAAAACCTTACCCTAACCCCCCAAACCTAACCCTAAACCTAACCCTAAGCCTAACCCTTAACCTAACCCTAAACCTAACACTAAACCTAACCCTTAACCTAACGCTAAACCTAACGCTAACCCTTAACCTAACCCTAAACCTAACCCTAACGCTTAACGTAACCCTAAACCTAACCCTAAACCTAACCCTAAGCCTAACCCTTAACCTAACCCTAAACCTAACCCTTAACCTAACGCTAAACCTAATGCTAATCCTTAACCTAACCCTAAACCTAACCCTAACGCTTAACGTAACCATAAACCTAACCCTAACCCTTAACCTAACCCTAACCCTAACCCTAAACCTAACCCTTAACCTAACGCTAAACCTAACGCTAACCCTTAACCTAACCCTAAACCTAACCCTAACGCTTAACGTAACCATAAACCTAACCCTAACCCTTAACCTAACCCTAAACCTAACCCTAAACCTAACCCTTAACCTAACGCTAAACCTAACGCTAACCCTTAACCTAACCCTAAACCTAACCCTAACGCTTAACGTAACCATAAACCTAACCCTAACCCTTAACCTAACCCTAACCCTAACCCTAACCCTAACCCTTACCTTTATGTGAATCGGCTTGCTTTAATTTAATTTTAATTTTAATTTAATTTATTTTTAATTTTATTTGTCGCGCTGCTGATGACGTCACGTACGCGCTTTGATCGGGCGCGCTTTAGTGGACCGCGGTTTTGACGGGTCACGGGATTTAATATAGTTACAGTCAGCTTTTAACTCTGAAATTCCTCAAAGCTTGCTCCTGCCTGTTAGAATAGAATAGAATTCTTTATTGGCCAAGTGTGATTGGACACACAAGGAATTTGTCTTTGGTGCAGATGCTCTCAGGGTACATAAAAAGAAAAGATACATTCATCACAAATCCTAAGGTACAGCACTTAATGATAGTCGTAGGGTACAAATAAGCAATCAGGAAACAATATCAATACAAATTGTAAGGAAACAAGCAACAAAGTTACAGTCATGCAGTCATAAGTGGGAGGAGATGGGTGACAGGAACCATGAGAAGACTAATAGTAATAGTAATGCAGCCTTAGTGAATAGTTTGACAGTGTTGGGTGAAAAAGTTTTTTAGCAGAGTGATGCCGTTTGGGAAAAAACTGTTCTTGTGTCTAGTTGTCTTGGTGTGCAGTGCTCTTTAGCGTTGTTTTGAGGCTAGGAGCTGAAACAATTTATGTCCAGGATATGAGGGGTCTGTAGATATTTGTTGTGGCCCAGCAGGAGCCGTTGGAGCTGCCACCAGACTCCGACAGCGAGGAGCCCGATGAATCAGCCCTGGAGGATGTGGAGGACCCTGGACAGGGTTCAGACTCTGAGTAGGGCACAGAGAGACTGGTTGGCCACCAGGTGGTGCCTGAGCCTTGGACCAGTGGGTAGGAGACAAGGGAGAGTAAGCGGGAGGCCAGTAGTGAGTTGTTCCTGGATGCACGCCATCAAAGAACTACTAGGTGTCAGGAACAATTACGCAATTACAGGAGGTGATTGTACTCAGCTGGTGGTCATTAGGCTCCTCTCCAGACTATAAAAGCTACTTGTGCACACGGCCCTCTTTGTAGAAATCAATGCAGGATTGAATGTCGGAGGACAGTACTGTGAGCTTGGCAGGCTGGATTGCTCCCAAGCCTTATCTGTGTTTATTGCTGCCTGAGCTTTGTCTGAGTTGCTGCCAAGGTCCTTATCTGTTTGTTCTGCTTGGCTTTCAGCCACCGAGGTTTTGGTGTTTTGCTAATTAAAGTACATTCCAGTTAAGCTTGTCTTGGCATTTGTTACTGGATGGAGGAGGGGGCCAGAACAGATATTGTTACAATTGTTTCTTCTGTACTACTATTAACCTCTGAAGTCTGTGTCTGTCTTGTTGGGTTGCAGAACCAAATCAGACAGTTATGGAGGTGCAGATGATGGACTCAGTAACTCCTGCCTGTTGTTTACAGATAAAAGTGAATTGAGGCTTGTTGTTGTATGTTGGTACAATGAGCCAGTAAGAAGGACCGAAGGCTTAAGTCGAATTGTATGATTTATTCTTTAGATTTATTTCCAGAAATTCATGGTGGTGTCTAAAAGCACTGTCTACACCAGTATTTCTCAACCTTGATGGTTTTAAGATGTGTGGACTTCAACTCCCAGAATTCCCAAGCCAGTGTGCTGGATATGGAATTCTGGGAGTTGACGTTCACCATCTTAAAATTGTCTACACCAATTTTCTCCTGCTTTCAAAAAAATATTACCCTGGGAAGTAGTTTGAACTGCAAGAGAACGACTGGGTCAAAGACACTCAACATCTGGGGCTGGATTGAACTGAGTCTCCTCGGTACTAGTCCAACATCCGATTTTCTACAACACATTGTAGTGATGAAGTAGCATTCATATAAATGTATTAGTGTTTTGGGCTTCTCTACCCAAGAGATGAAGTGTTAAAAAATAGAGAGAACTTTCAGATAATTTCAGTTAATCATTTTGCCACCTGTAGACTCAGCAGTGATAAGAACGTGTATCTGTATGTTTCCACAATCCCATTTTGTATTAAAGCCTCTTCATATTTATTTTGTCAAATCTCTTTGCTACATCAAATGGAAAGCTATCACTGGCTCCCAGCTTGGTAAGAGTTGATAATTCTGTCATTGCTAAAGTTACCTGTGATGTTTTTAGTTTGAACAGAACTTTATTCCAAATTGATTATATATATATATATATATATATATATATATATATATATATATATATATATATATGTGTGTGTGTGTGTGTGTGTGTGTGTGTGTGTGTGTGTGTGTGTGTGTTGTATTTGTGCTGATAAATAAATAAAGGGAGACTAGTATAGATCTATTCAAGCTATTTAGCTCTCATCAGCTAGCCACACCCTTACTGGGATTTGAACCTGGGCTATATTACATACTAGGCAGACTTCTTAGCCATTAGGCCACAGGCTCTTATTCGTTATCAGTGAGCAGTCAAGAGCCTGTGGCCTAATGGCTAAGAAGTCTGCCTAGTATGTAATATAGCCCAGGTTCAAATCCAGTAAGGGTATGGCTAGCTGATGAGAGCTAAATAGCTTGAAATAGATCTATACTAGTCTCCCTTTATTTATTTATCAGCACAAATAGAACAAAAATGTAACAAAAAGGCAACAGTAAAAATATTGGGTTTCTGCCTGGATGGTGTCTTGTGACGAGCCGAAGGACAGAGAATGGAAGTAGTGATCTTCCTCCCTAATATATCTAACACACACACACACACACACACACACACACATGTATGTATGTATGTATGTATGTATGTATGTGTGTATGTATGTATGTATGTATATATATGGCAGGAGCTGAGGCGAGGACAGGAGCTCACCCCATAGCATGGTGCTCAAGCCTCAAACCTGGACTACCAGCTCTCCAAATGACAAACTCACTGTTTTAACCAATGAGCCATTGTGCTGCCATCTCTCTCTCTCTCCCTCTCCCTCCCTCCCTTCCTCTACCTCTACCTCTATATCTCTATCTCTTTTCAGATTATCATTAACTTTACCATTATTTTATTGCACCCAAAGGCCTTTCTTTGTGGCTGCTGTTAATCATTAGTTTGGATAATTAGGGATTAGAAGATGTAATGATTTTCATTTCTGAGTTCAAATTAAATAGAGAATGTGTTTCAAGCTCAATGGGATGATGACATTACAAAAAAATATCCAATCACTATATACTATATTTTAAAATTATGATGCAACATCTTTTTAATGCACAAAGATCTTCTTTGTAGATTTTTCAGCACTTCTGCTTTGGACAGCTCCCAAAGCAGCTTCTGAATAATTTGTCTGGGTCAAAAGTCGAGGTAAATATGCAATCATCTGTAGTTATTCTTATCAAACCACATTTTCCCCCTTTAACCTCCAATTCCTGGCCTTTCCATTCATCTGCTTTTTGTCATCATTGTGATTAGATGCAACGTTTTAGATCTGTTCCAAACATCAGCATCTTGTAGATATGCTGGACTCCATCCCAATCGGAAGAATCATTTCCTGTGTTATTTGGGGATAATAATAATCTGCCAGGCATCTCGTTGAGAAAGTTTGATGAATGGAGCCAAGGTGGCGCAGTGGTTAAATGCAGCACTGCAGGCTGACTGCTAGATCAGCAGTTCAGCGGTTCAAATCTCACCGGCTCAGGGTTGACTCAGCCTTCCATCCTTCCGAGGTGGGTAGAATGAGGACCCGGATTGTTGTTGGGGGCAATATGCTGACTCTGTAAACCGCTTAGAGAGGCCTGAAAGGCCTATGAAGTGGTATATAAGTCTACTGTTATTGCTATTATTGCTATTGCTAATGAACCCAAGATGTAAAATCTTTGAGGTTTATACTCTATTATTCAGGAATAAGTATCACCCAGAACAAAATAGTTTGTCTGGACTCGATAGATTAAAATTAAACTGCAATGTTTTTTGCTCGGTATCCGAGGGGAAAAAAAACCCCCAGGCATTAAAATTTAGGGAATTACATACATCTTACCACATGCTTTAGTCACAGTACAGGGAAGAATTTTGAGTGGTTTGAGTTTAATTTTAGTGGCTGGACACAAATAGAACATTAAACGTTGCCTATGGTTGACTGGTCTCCTAAGTGGAGAGTTTTCAATTTTTTTAAAAAAAAAATATATTAACTCGTAATTATCATTTTAAAAGACTCCCGTTACTTCTCTTGAAGAGAAATCTATGGAGAGCTCTTTGACTCTTAATTTTGTGTTCACCCACTTGACGTTTTGAAGATGAATCAGAAGTCCTGGTCCACTGAAGCTTCTTCTCCTTAAAGATTTGGATAAAAGAGGAATAAAGGCAGAACATAAATGAGATATCGTGTGGGTTTTTTTTTTGCTATTACTTGCAGTCGTGTCAGGCCTGGAAGCCATCTTTTACATTGGGCCTGCCACATTTTCTACTGTGGGAAAATGGGAGCGGGGATTATATAAGGCATGGGAGATAGATAGTCAAAATAACATCCCTTCCTCAGAGAATCAAGGACACCTTCTCCTGCAGCTGCAATGGTGTGACTGGGAGGCATCTCCAGTTGGATGGTGCCTGATTGGACCATGTGATGGACATGTGGGTGCTGAGCAGGGACTTGGACTTTGTTGTGGCCCACCAGGAGCCGTTGGAGCTGCCACCAGACTCCGACAGCGAGGGGCCCTATGAGTCAGCTCTGGAGGATGGGGAGGACCCTGGACAGGGTTCCGACTCCGAGCAGGGTGCAGAGAGGCTGGTTGGCCGCCAGGAGGCTCCTGAGCATTGGAGCAGTGGGGAGGAGCCAAGGAAGTTGTTCCTGGATGCCCGGCACCGAAGAGCTCATAAGCGTAAGGAACAGTTGCGCAGTTACAGGAGGTAATTGCACTCAGCTGGTGGTAATTAGGCTCCTCTCAAGACTATAAGAGGAATGCTTGTGCACACGCCCCTTTTGCAGGAGTCAACACATTCACTAAAGTTGGAGAACCTTCGTGCTAGCTTGGCAGGCTGGATTAGTTTAGTTTTAGTTTAGTTTTTTGGATTGCTGCCAAGGCTTGTCTGTGCTGGATTGCTGCCAAGGCTTGTCTGTGCTGGATTGCTGCCAAGGACCTGTCTGTCTGTTAATAAATTCCTTAAAGTATCTTTGGCTCGACGTGCTTTGGTGTGGGACGAGGGGGTTCAGAACAGACTTTCATTTGGGTGCGGAAAAACCTGGAAACTTTCAGATTTGGCTTTTCCCAGATGTGCCAATATGACATCTCTAATAAAATGGAACTTTGAGGAAACTCAAGCTTTCGTGATCTTCTTTCATTGGGGAATCCTGACATGTCATTTATTCATTGGATGCTATTCCTTTGGCCCATTTTTTCCCTTTTCCTTCAATAGCATAGCAATAGCAATATCAGTTAGACTTATATACCTCTTCATAGGGCTTTCAGCCCTCTCTAAGCGGTTTACAGAGTCAGCATATCGCCCCCACAGTCTGGGTCCTCATTCACCCACCTCGGAAGAATGGAAGGCTGAGTCAACCTTGAGCCGGTGAGATTTGAACAGCCGAACTGCTGAACTGCAGTCAGCTGAAGTAGCCTGCATTGCGGCACTCTAATCACTGCGCCACCTCTGCTCTAGATAAGTAGGATATCATCAACAGTAGTCTTCGAAGGTATGACTACAATTGAGTCCAAAATGCCTGTTGCTAAGGGAAACATTTGTTAAGTGACTTTTGCTTCCACTTTATGACCGTTGTTAAGCGAATCATTGCAGTGGTTCAGTTAGCAACACGTTTGTTCAATGAATCTGACTTCCCCGTTGACTTTGCTTGATGGAGGGTCCCAAAAGCGGATCACATGACCCCTTGGGACACTGCGACCGTCATAAATATGAGACAGTTTGTCAAGCATTTGCCGTTTGATCACAAGGCAAAGGTTGTAACAGTGAAAAATGGTCATAAGTCACTTTCCCCCCCAGTGCCATTGTAACTTAAATGGTCATTAAGTGAGCTGTTGTAAATTGTGGATTACCTTACTAAATGAAATGATTTCAATATTTATTTATTTATTTATTTATTTATTTATTTATTTATTTATTTATTTATTTATTTATTTATTTATAAAATTTATATGCCGCCCAATCCTGAAGGACTCCAGGCAGCTTACAAAAAAGAGAGAGAGAAAAAAACAGTTTAAAATCACAACACCACATACATTCATTCTAATCAAATGAACCTCAACAATGGACCTCAACAATGAGTTCAACAGTCCCAAGCCTGCCGGAACAGCCAGGTTTTTACAGCTTTCCTGAAGGCCATGAGAGTGGGTATGGTCCGAATCTCTGGGGGTAGCTGATTCCCAAAAGTCGGAGCAGCCACAGAGAAGGCTCTCCTCCGGCAGCCCGCCAGCCGACACTGTCTGGCTGACGGCATCCGAAGGAGGCCCAATCTGTGGGATCTTACTGGCCGTTGGGAGGTATGTGGCAGTAAGTGTCTCGAAGGTCTTGGGTAAGTATTTGAAAGTCTATTTGGTATTCTCGTTAGAATGAAAGCAATCCTCTATATACATGTGAAATGGTTGTTATTTACCAGTCTGGGATCATAACACAAATGAGGGATTACAGCACAAATCCTCACAATTCTTGCTTAATCATCCATGAACAACGCCCGGTGAAGTCTTGATTTTTAGAATCTCTTGCATTGCATTTTTTTTTTGAACCCGCACTTCTCTTTACTCCGTTGGCTTGAAATTGGCTTTCCCAAGCTTTCCAGAAGCACATCTAAGAAATGAATTTATTTAAGGGTAAACAACATCCATATTTCTGTGGAATGCATTCGCAAATTCAGGGGGAATAACTCTAAATTAAAAACAGATTTCCTTCTCTTTTAGTTTCTCGAGAAGGGATATTTGAAACTGAAGAGTCGGTTTCGCCAGCTACCTCATTTTCAGATCATTTTTCAGTACCTCTACCTTAGTTCTGTTACGCATAGAAATAGAAAAAAATATCCTTCCCACAATTAGCCAAGTGAGTGGTTTATATGCAGTGTACAGCAGCTGCCAAAAAGCCAACACAGTTCTAGGCTGCATAAACAGAGGGATAGAATCAAGATCAAGTGAAGTGTTAATACTACTTTACAAGGCCTTGGCAAGGCCACACTTGGAGGACTGCAACCAGTTTTGGTGGCCACATGTAGAAAAGATGTGGAGACTCTAGAAAGAGTGCAGAGAAGAGCAACAAAGAGGATTAAGGGACTGGAGACTAAAACATATGAAGAACGGTTGCAGGAACTGGGTATGTCTAGTTTAATGAAAAGAAGGACTAGGGAGACATGATAGCAGTGTTCCAATATCTCAGGGTTGCCACAAAGAAGAGGGAGTCAAGCTATTCTCCAAAGCACCTGAGGGTAGGACAAGAAGCAATGGGTGGAAACTAATCAAGGAGAGAAGCAACTTAGAACTGAGGAGGAATTTCCTGACAGTGAGAACAATTAATCAGTGGAGCAACTTGTCTCCAAAAATTGTGAATGCCCCAACACTGGAAGTCTTTAAGAAGATGCTGGATAGTCATTTGTCTGAAACGGTATAGGGTTTCCTGCCTAGGCAGGGGGTTGGACTAGAAGTCCTCCAAGGTCCCTTCCAACTCTGCTATTGTATTGTATTGTATTGTATACAGTATATGAAATTTGAGTATAATATAGACCAGTGATGGCTAATCTTTTGGTGCCAAGTACCCAAAGCACCCATACACGAAACTAGGGTGGAATTTGTGGGTTCCCTGCACTGGGTAGATTCTTAACTAGAGGTTCTCCCAAACCTGTGTGAACCTGCAGCAGCCCATCCTTGCCTGTATTCCTATATAGACTTCCTGCAACAATGCTACGACTGGTGTCTGGAAAGCAAGTCAATCTAACGTAGTGGAGGAAGCAGGGTGAAATCCAGCAGGTTCTGACAGGTTCTGGAGAACCGGTAGCAGAAGTTCTGAGTAGTTCAGAGAACCAGTAGCAGAAATTTTGAGTATTCGGAGAACCTAGTTGGCCCCAAGTGGGGTAGGAGTGGAGATTTTGCAGTATCCTTCCCCTGCCATGCCCACCAAGCCACGCCCACAGAATTGGTAGTAAAAAAAATTGAATTTCACCACTGGTATCAAGTCATCTAAAGGGCAGCATGGTGGCCTAGTGGTGAAGACGCTCGCCTCCCACTCAGAAGGTTGAGAGTTCAATCCTAGGTAGCGGCAGATGGTTCTCTCCTTGGGTACAAAGAAAAATATTTGCTGTGAACCCCACATAGTGTCAGGAAAAGCATCTGGCTAGTAAACGCTCAGCTCACCCCACTGTAATCCTTACAACCCCAGTTAAAAGATTAAAGGTAAAGGTTCCCCTCGCACATATGTGCTAGTCGTTCCCAACTCTAGGGGTGGTGCTCATCTGTTTCAAAGCCGAAGAGCCAGCACTGTCCGAAGACGTCTCCATGGTTATGTAGCCAGCATGACTAAATGCCGAAGGTGCATGGAACGCTGTTACCTTCCTACCAAAGGTGGTTCCTATTTTTCTACTTGCATTTTTATGTGCTTTCGAACTGCTAGGTTGGCAGAAGCTGGGACAAGCAATGGGAGCTCACTCCATTATGCATGCTAGGGATTCGAACCGCCGAACTGCTGAACTGCCGACAAGCTCAGCATCTTAGCCACTGACCTACCACATCCCTGTAGTTAAGAGATTACAGGGTTGTAAAACGAGTTTAAAGTCACCTAAAGGATAATGGTCCATCAATTCCTTGCCGAAGGTTTGAACAACATAGAAATTTATTTAACTGATGGGTATGCTGGGTGAATCACAAGTAAGGATGAAAAAGCAAATCTTATTTAAATCTCTTTACAATCTTTTTTTAAAAAATGCATGCAAATTAGAGTCAAGTTTTGGAATACAAAGTTCTTAAAAAGGTATTCATACTCCAAAGTGCTGGAATATCTTTACATATTTGAAATGAAAGAGCATTAATTAAAACTTTAATTGAATAGTACGTTTTTATATGCATGTCTATTCTAGAAATGATTTAGTTCAAATT
>NC_045554.1:40595414-40602839 GCF_009769535.1 Thamnophis elegans | reverse complement strand
CCCTAAACCTAACCCTAAACCCTACCCTAACCCTAACCCTAAACCTAAACCTAAACCTAACCCTAACCTAACCCCTACCCTAACCCTAACTTAACTCTAACTAACCCTAACCCTAACCCTAACCTAACCCTAAACCTAACCCAACTAACCCTAAACCTAACCCTAAAACAAACCCTAAACCTAATCCTAACCTTACCTTAATTGAATCGACTTTCTCCGCGGCGCCATTTTAAAAGCGCCTTCTGTTGCCACGCTGTTGTCGCGGCGTTGACGCCGGTGATGACGGCGGCTTTAGCGCCGCGATTTATCACCGATTTTGATGAGCGCGTTTTTGTCGTGCCACGGATAATTCTGCAGAAAAGCCTACTCATGCAATTAGATAATATTGGAAGATTGGTATGGAATATAATTTCTATTATAGATCAGATGGTCTCGTCATTGTCAACCAATTTGAGTACATATCGTGTATGATTGGAATGTTGCTGAGGCCACAGACTGGTCAAGGGGCAATTTAAGATTTAATATTAGCTTTTATTTTAAAAGAAAACCTCTTTACTAGATCTCAAGTTTCTTCCCCCACTAAATGCAAATAAAAATTTGGAATTATTTGAAGGACCTATTTTAAATTATTCTCCGTTTTTTGCTCCTCCAATGGATTTGGGTAATTGACATCCTAAGGAGTGCCTACCAAAGGACTTGCCTACCATTTAGCAATTTTATGATGCATACATCTAGGTTTATCAAAGTAGTGTCAACCCTGAAGCTGACTGACCGAAGCCAACGTGGAGCTTATGTTGCCACACTGGAGTTGAGGGATGGAAGTGGGATTGGGATAAGGGGATTCTGTAGCCAAAACAAAATATTTCTCTTGGGAACCAAGGACAGTCTCACGTCTGGTCAAGGGCGGCAAGTGATGTCATCAGCAACCAAATGGAGCCATGATTGGACCATGTGACTGTTGTTTTGAGAAAGTGAATAACTTTTACATTTTGTGCCCTCCTCGTTTTCCCCGATCCTCCGGCGAAAACAGCCCTCCCCAACTCTGAAGACCCTGGAGGCTGGAAACAGGGCCATTTCTGGACTTATGGAAGGGCTATTTTTTGCCCTCCTAGAGCCTCCACGCGGCCCCTGCACTTACCTGGCATGATGAATGGGCCGCATGGGAGGGGCAGGGAGGGAAGGGCGAGGCCAGCCTGTCCTTGCAACAACCGGTTTGGTGAATTGGATGCAAATTAGCATCTGGTTTGCCCGAACTGGTGCGAAACCGGTTGAATCCCACCCCTGTTCATTTCCGTGCACTGCTGCATCCTAGCATGATTGTGGGTTCCATTAGGGGGTTCAGCTGCAAAAACTTGCAAAAGAATTGAGGAACAGAAGACCGCACCATTCAGATCAATGAATGTTAGATGCAAGTAAGCATGGGAAGGATTCGGCTATTGATGTTTCCTAAGGGCTTTTGCATTTGGACTTCCAAGTACCAGATCCACCTTTATAAGTGACATCGATGGCCCAGATGATAAACAGAAGTGACAATCTGAAGGCTGGGCTGCCAATAAAAGCGTGTCTTGAAATCGCAGCCGTCGCATAGCTTCAGCTTGTTCCCAGCCTCCAGAGCAACAGCAGAGATTTGTAAAGACTTTCATATCAAATGTCGACGGGTCAAATTCTGCTGTTATCGGGAAAACTCCCCACGGTGGGGCGACAGGTCAGGATGGTGGCCCCTGGCTCAATGGAAGAAAGTCAATTGATGGCAATTGAAGAACTAGGCTGGTTAGGGGTCACAAAGCTGGCTGTAATTAATTTATGAGGCTGACCCATTGCTGCTTTCTGTTACATGACAGGAAGGACACCGTGGTGGATTCAGGATTTAAAGAAGCAAGACTTGATGTGCCAACTGCTTTTAAATGGCAACCTCCATTTTTGTTCTTTGGTCTCATATCCTGCTCCAGGTTCAGAAAGAGAGAGAGAGAGAGAGAGGGAGGGAGGGAGGGAGAGAGATAGATAGATAGATAGATATAGATAGATAGATAGAGATAGATAGATATAGATAGATAGATAGCAATAGCAATAGCAATAGCAGTAGACTTATATACCGCTTCATAGGGTTTCAGCCCTCTCTAAGCGGTTTACAGAGAGTCAGCATATTGCCCCCAACAATCTGGGTCCTCATTTTACCCACCTCGGAAGGATGGAAGGCTGAGTCAACCCTGAGCCGGTGAGATTTGAACCGCTGAACTGCTGATCTAGCAGTAGCCTGCAGTGCTGCATTTAACCACGGCACCACCTCGGCTAGATAGATATATTTGGAGATATCGATAGACTGATAGATCGAATAAATAGATAGATAACTAGATAGAGATATAAATAGATTTAGAGGATATAATAGATGATAGATAGATATTTATAGATATAGATAGATAAAAAGAAGAGAAATATAAATAGATTTAGAGATATAGTCTAGATAGATCAATCGATAGATAGCTAGACAAACAGATAGACAGACAGATCAGAAGGAGGACAAGGGGAGGACGAGAACGGACTGGAGGTTCCTTGGTACGCTCTGAGCCTTGGTGGTTTTCTTGCACACATGTCTAACTTCAGCTGACTGCAAGTTCTGCAGTTCGGCTGTTCAAATCTCACCGTCTCAGGGTTGACTCAGCCTTCCATCCTTCCGATGGTGGGTAAAATTAGGACCGGATTGTTGTTGGGGGCAATATGCTGACTCTGTATAACCGCTTAGAGAGGGCTGAAAGCCTATGAAGCGGGTATATAAGGTCTAACTGCTATTGCTATTGCTATGTCTTCCTCCAAACTGACCTTGGTATCATCCTCAGTGTTAAGTGATAGTATTCTTGACGTGTAGATGACGTTACTTAGTTTGGGTGATGACAACATCTGCAAGGAAGCCACCAAGCTCAGAGAGCACCAACGACCATCATTTCACCCTGAGCTACAAACATCTCCTTATTCCTATTATTCTATTCCTATTTTCATTGTTTCTCTTTCTCTGGTTTCGCTTTCACAGATGGATCCCATTTTTATAGGTTTTTTTCACCCATTACTGGGGTAAGGACAACAACAGGTTTTTACCAGGAGTGGTATTCACTTACCTTCCCTACTGGTTTGCAAATGTGAGTGTGCACATCAACTGCTCTCAGATTTTTGTGCGCATGCCTAAATGGGATGCCATAGAGCCGGGGCAGGTGGGCGGGGCCACTCATGATTCCCGCTACCTGTTCGGGAGAACTCGTCCAACTGGTAGAATACCACCTCTGGTTTCTTACTTAGGGAAAGATATCTGCTTAATGTGGATTTGAATACGGGAATTCTGAAAATTGAAATGCCACGTTTGAGCAACCTAAGCAGAGGTGGGTTCCTACCAGTCCGCACCAGTTCGGTAGAACGGTTCGTAAATCTACCGAACCGGTTAGAAGAGGTTCCACCAGAAAGCAGGCACACCTACAGAAGATGTTCCAAAAATTTTTTGAAACCCACCACTGACACACACACCCACCACACACACATTCACACACACACAGACACAGAGAACAGAGACAGAGACAGAGACAGACACGACACAGACACAGACACAGACACAGACACAGACCCAGACAGACAGACAGACAGACAGACAGACTCAACATAGAAGGAAAGAAGAAGAAAAAGAAAGGAAGAAATATAATAAAAAAGGAAAGAAATAAAGAAAAAGTGAGAGAGAGATGAAAGAAAAAAAGGAAAAAAGGGACAGAGAGACAAAAGGACGAGGGAGGGGAGGCGGGAGGGAGGAGGAGAGAGAACAACATGGCCGGCAAGCCACTTCCCACCAGGTCACATGGCCGGCAAAGCCACTCCCACAAAGGGAGGCCACTCCCACAAAGGAGGTTCGAAATTTTTTTTTTGAAACCCCACCACTGACACCTAAGGTTTGCGATGGGTAGTGAGTTGGGGGGCAAGAGAGGGCGGCGGGTCCGAGGGGTCCAGATGAAAACACAGCTGCATTCACCTAGCGCGGTAGTGTTCAAAGAGAGCGTCCCTATCCCCCGGGTGTCGGAGAGATGTCACCTCTAATGAAAAAGCTGAGATTGTGGGAATTCTTGTGGCAAGCTTAAACTCTCTTAAATGACAAACCTCATAATTTGCGAAGAGGGGAGAAAAAAAAAAATAAGATTCCCCGGAACGCCTGTTCTATCTCCAAGTTCCAAATTGCTAAGTTCTTGTAGAAATTGCGTTTCTGCCCAGGAGGAGATAATGTCAGTCAAGTTGCAAGCTTTCTCTCCAGCCTTGGGGAAAAGAGATTGGGGGGGGGGCAAGGGAGAGGAAATTTCCCCATTCACAGCGGGACCATTTGTTGAAAGCTGAATATTAAATTCAATTTGCCTCCTTAGAGCTGGCGGTTTCGCCGGTGCTGGAGAGCAAAAACCCAGGACTAGAAAGCAAAACTTAGAGGGAAAACAGGCTCTGATTTATTTAGTGAAATCAAGCACTAAGGGATAGGAGGAGTGTTTTTCTTTATTTCATCTTTTTTTTTTAAAAAAAACTATCAATTTTGCTTGGTCTCGGCATTTAAAGCAGACTGCACCATTAAGGAGTGCGCTCCACTCTATCATTTCCTAAGTTTTCCTCTGACATTTCTCGATAAGAAAGCACACACTTCGGCTTTTTGGAGGGATAGCATATAAAAGAACAGTGTGAATTATCTTTTGTTGACCTCCAAATGTAGGATATAGAGTCACCGTTCCAAATTAGCGGAAGACAGGACCCAAAACTCAGAGTTAGAGCAAGACATATCAGAACAGCGGTTGAAATCAAAATTATGGAAGGATGAACCCCAGTCTTCTGGAAGACTCTGTGAAGGATGTCAACTACGTGTCAAAAATACTTTCATTTGGAGTCTTGAATTGAGTTGGATCCTAATGACCTAAATTTTTTATTGACTGTCATCTGTGAGAGGGGGAGCACGGTGGCTCAGTGGCTAAGACGCTGAGCTTGTTGATCAGACAAATTGACAGTTCGGTGGTTTGAAACCCTAACACCGTGTAATGGAGTGAGCTCCTGTTACTTGTTCCAGCTTCTGCCAATCTAGCAGTTCGAAAGCACATAAAATGCAAGTAGAAAATAGAGACCACCTTTGGTGGGAAGGTAACAACGTGCTGAGTACCTTCGGCGTTAGTCATGCCAGCCACATGATACGGAGACGTCTTTCGGACAGCGCTGGATCTTCGGCTTTGAAACAGAGAGGAGTACGGTCCCCTAGAGTCGGGAACGAAAAGCACATATGTGCGAAGGGAACCTGTCCCTTAGTCAACTATGATTATTATAATTATTAATATTACAATCTAATAATAATAATCAACACAGGTTCAATAATTCAATGGCTAAGACATTGAGTTTGTTGATCAGAAAGGTCGGCAGTTTGGCGGTTCCAATCCCTAGTGCCGCGTAACGGAGTGAGCTCTGTTACTTGGCCAGCTTCTGCCAACCTAGCCATTGGAAGCATGTAAACATGCAAGTAGAAAAATAGGGACCCCCTTTGGTGGGAAGGTAACAGTGTTCCTAGTGCGCCTTCGGCGTTTTAGTCATGCCTAGCCGACATGATCACAGAGACGTCTTCGTCAGCACTGGCTCTTTGGCTTTGAAACGGAGATGAGCACCGCCCCCCTAGAGTCAGGAACAACTTAGCACATATTGTGCGAGGGGAACTTTCTATCTTTACTTATAGTTGCACTCCTCGGGTTCAGGAAGGCTTATTACATTTTCATCAGCTTGATATCTCAGAGTGTCAAAGCCGAGAAGTAAATTGACCTTTAAAGGTAGAGGAAAACCCACCCTTTAACAAAATCCATGAAGACCTCTTTGTTTAATGTTAAGTAATGAAAGCTTTACGAAAAGAGGCCAGCACATTCTTTTTCCCTGCTGGGCAGAATATGTAATGCTGTAGATTCTGGTTAGTGATACTGGAATATATACTACATGCAGGAATAACCTCCGCTGAATATAAAATCATAGTCATTTGCATCAGATTGCCTTTTTCCAATCAGAACGGCAGTTATTTTTAAATGATTTTGTTTGAACCTTCTAAGCCACCCGTTTCTCTTTAAGTTGGCACATAAACCACCGTAAAACAAAAGAGGCCCGGATTTGATGCTTGCGACAAAGGTATTATAACCTTCAACTTTTAATAATAAACACAGAAGCTAAAGGGCTGACGGGTGGGTGGGGGTTGGATTGCCCTGACGGTGCTGATGGAAATAGACTTGATGTGCTGCAATAAATAAAACAGTGTTTCCAAACCCGTGCTCTGAAAAAGTCTAGTTTCTAGGAGAGACATGTTCACGAAAAGGAGAATATAGGGAAATGTTCCAAACATAGTTATGGTTCTTGTTCAAAATTGCATGCGGCGTACCCATGGCATTCCCATTCTAAGTCACCCATTGTGGGAAGAAGCAGCAGCATCTTTCTAATGGTAAGAACAGAATAACGGAGTTGGAAGGGAGCTTGGAGGTCTTCTAGTCCAACCCTTTCTTCAGGCAGGAACCTATATTCTATTTCAGACAAATGGATGTCCACTCTTTTCTTAAAAACACCCGGTGTTGGAGTATCCACAACTTCTGGAGGCGAGTTGTTCCGCTGATTAATTGTTCTCGCTTTCAGGAAATTTCTCCTTAGTTTTAGGTTGGTTCTTTCCTTGATTATTTTCCATCTACTGCTTCTTGTCCCTGCCTTCAGGTGCTTTGGCAGAATAGGTTGACCCCCCTCTTCTTTGTGGCAGCCCCCCAAATAATGGACACACGCTATCATGTCACCCCTAGTTTTTCTTTTCACTAGACTCGACATACCCAATTCCTGCAACCGTTCTTCATATGTTTTGGCATCGTCCCTTTATCATCTTTGTCCTCTATTCTCTGCTCTTCCAGAGTCTCAACATCTTTTTGCATGTGGCGACCAAACCAAAACTGGATGCAGTCTCTATCTAGGTGAAGTTAGTGGTAGAATGGGAAGATAAGGACAACATGGAAATCCGCTGTCCATGGTCCTTTTGATGCTGAAATCTACACTGATTGCTGGAGACCTTGGTCTCATTCTGTATGCTCCAGACTATTGTAGAATTGCCTTCAGGAGATGGTAGGCTTCAAATTCACAGTTCCTGCTTTTATTAAAAGTCCCCTACCCACATATAAATGATCAAAATGTTTGATTAGTCAAGGGAGAATAGTTAGATGTTATACGCATCTGATGATCCAGTTGCCTAATTAGAACATTAACTTATGGGAGGTTGGTTTAACCTGATAAAACTCCATGTCTATAAGAAATTTCACATAATCTATCATATCTTGAGAGGGTTGTGTGAAGTTTCTCTTCTAGTTTCTAAACAGATATGAATTCTTAGAGATGATTCACAAAATGTGGTGTCTTATAGTGCTCAAT
>NC_045554.1:40527914-40590414 GCF_009769535.1 Thamnophis elegans | reverse complement strand
ATCTATTCCCCCCACCTTTCTCTTTTTACGTGATATATCTCACAGGGTGTCAAATGAGAGGCTTGCTGGGATATGAGAAAATGTATTTATTAGTTTGGATTTAAGGTTCCACCACAAATCCGCGGTAGACTAAAGCGCGCTCAACGAAAGCACGTACGTGACGTCATCACAGCGCGACGAAAACGGCACGCTGTGAGTGGTAAATTTAAAATTAACGCGAAAACCTTACCCTAACCCCCCCAAACCTAACCCTAAACCTAACCCTAAGCCTAACCCTTAACCTAACCCTAAACCTAACACTAAACCTAACCCTTAACCTAACGCTAAACCTAACGCTAACCCTTAACCTAACCCTAAACCTAACCCTAACGCTTAACGTAACCCTAAACCTAACCCTAAACCTAACCCTAAGCCTAACCCTTAACCTAACCCTAAACCTAACCCTTAACCTAACGCTAAACCTAATGCTAACCCTTAACCTAACCCTAAACCTAACCCTAACGCTTAACGTAACCATAAACCTAACCCTAACCCTTAACCTAACCCTAACCCTAACCCTAAACCTAACCCTTAACCTAACGCTAAACCTAACGCTAACCCTTAACCTAACCCTAAACCTAACCCTAACGCTTAACGTAACCATAAACCTAACCCTAACCCTTAACCTAACCCTAAACCTAACCCTAAACCTAACCCTTAACCTAACGCTAAACCTAACGCTAACCCTTAACCTAACCCTAAACCTAACCCTAACGCTTAACGTAACCATAAACCTAACCCTAACCCTTAACCTAACCCTAACCCTAACCCTAACCCTAACCCTTACCTTTATGTGAATCGGCTTGCTTTAATTTAATTTTAATTTTAATTTAATTTATTTTTAATTTTATTTGTCGCGCTGCTGATGACGTCACGTACGCGCTTTGATCGGGCGCGCTTTAGTGGACCGCGGTTTTGACGGGTCACGGGATTTAATATAGTTACAGTCAGCTTTTAACTCTGAAATTCCTCAAAGCTTGCTCCTGCCTGTTAGAATAGAATAGAATTCTTTATTGGCCAAGTGTGATTGGACACACAAGGAATTTGTCTTTGGTGCAGATGCTCTCAGGGTACATAAAAAGAAAAGATACATTCATCACAAATCCTAAGGTACAGCACTTAATGATAGTCGTAGGGTACAAATAAGCAATCAGGAAACAATATCAATACAAATTGTAAGGAAACAAGCAACAAAGTTACAGTCATGCAGTCATAAGTGGGAGGAGATGGGTGACAGGAACCATGAGAAGACTAATAGTAATAGTAATGCAGCCTTAGTGAATAGTTTGACAGTGTTGGGTGAAAAAGTTTTTTAGCAGAGTGATGCCGTTTGGGAAAAAACTGTTCTTGTGTCTAGTTGTCTTGGTGTGCAGTGCTCTTTAGCGTTGTTTTGAGGCTAGGAGCTGAAACAATTTATGTCCAGGATATGAGGGGTCTGTAGATATTTGTTGTGGCCCAGCAGGAGCCGTTGGAGCTGCCACCAGACTCCGACAGCGAGGAGCCCGATGAATCAGCCCTGGAGGATGTGGAGGACCCTGGACAGGGTTCAGACTCTGAGTAGGGCACAGAGAGACTGGTTGGCCACCAGGTGGTGCCTGAGCCTTGGACCAGTGGGTAGGAGACAAGGGAGAGTAAGCGGGAGGCCAGTAGTGAGTTGTTCCTGGATGCACGCCATCAAAGAACTACTAGGTGTCAGGAACAATTACGCAATTACAGGAGGTGATTGTACTCAGCTGGTGGTCATTAGGCTCCTCTCCAGACTATAAAAGCTACTTGTGCACACGGCCCTCTTTGTA
The DNA here is from genome assembly GCF_009769535.1 of Thamnophis elegans. Taxonomy (NCBI): domain Eukaryota; kingdom Metazoa; phylum Chordata; class Lepidosauria; order Squamata; family Natricidae; genus Thamnophis; species Thamnophis elegans. The sequence goes on along the minus strand of NC_045554.1, from coordinate 40,588,579 downwards.
GAAATCAATGCAGGATTGAATGTCGGAGGACAGTACTGTGAGCTTGGCAGGCTGGATTGCTCCCAAGCCTTATCTGTGTTTATTGCTGCCTGAGCTTGTCTGAGTTGCTGCCAAGGTCCTTATCTGTTTGTTCTGCTTGGCTTTCAGCCACCGAGGTTTTGGTGTTTTGCTAATTAAAGTACATTCCAGTTAAGCTTGTCTTGGCATTTGTTACTGGATGGAGGAGGGGGCCAGAACAGATATTGTTACAATTGTTTCTTCTGTACTACTATTAACCTCTGAAGTCTGTGTCTGTCTTGTTGGGTTGCAGAACCAAATCAGACAGTTATGGAGGTGCAGATGATGGACTCAGTAACTCCTGCCTGTTGTTTACAGATAAAAGTGAATTGAGGCTTGTTGTTGTATGTTGGTACAATGAGCCAGTAAGAAGGACCGAAGGCTTAAGTCGAATTGTATGATTTATTCTTTAGATTTATTTCCAGAAATTCATGGTGGTGTCTAAAAGCACTGTCTACACCAGTATTTCTCAACCTTGATGGTTTTAAGATGTGTGGACTTCAACTCCCAGAATTCCCAAGCCAGTGTGCTGGATATGGAATTCTGGGAGTTGACGTTCACCATCTTAAAATTGTCTACACCAATTTTCTCCTGCTTTCAAAAAAATATTACCCTGGGAAGTAGTTTGAACTGCAAGAGAACGACTGGGTCAAAGACACTCAACATCTGGGGCTGGATTGAACTGAGTCTCCTCGGTACTAGTCCAACATCCGATTTTCTACAACACATTGTAGTGATGAAGTAGCATTCATATAAATGTATTAGTGTTTTGGGCTTCTCTACCCAAGAGATGAAGTGTTAAAAAATAGAGAGAACTTTCAGATAATTTCAGTTAATCATTTTGCCACCTGTAGACTCAGCAGTGATAAGAACGTGTATCTGTATGTTTCCACAATCCCATTTTGTATTAAAGCCTCTTCATATTTATTTTGTCAAATCTCTTTGCTACATCAAATGGAAAGCTATCACTGGCTCCCAGCTTGGTAAGAGTTGATAATTCTGTCATTGCTAAAGTTACCTGTGATGTTTTTAGTTTGAACAGAACTTTATTCCAAATTGATTATATATATATATATATATATATATATATATATATATATATATATATGTGTGTGTGTGTGTGTGTGTGTGTGTGTGTGTGTGTGTGTGTGTGTGTTGTATTTGTGCTGATAAATAAATAAAGGGAGACTAGTATAGATCTATTTCAAGCTATTTAGCTCTCATCAGCTAGCCACACCCTTACTGGGATTTGAACCTGGGCTATATTACATACTAGGCAGACTTCTTAGCCATTAGGCCACAGGCTCTTATTCGTTATCAGTGAGCAGTCAAGAGCCTGTGGCCTAATGGCTAAGAAGTCTGCCTAGTATGTAATATAGCCCAGGTTCAAATCCAGTAAGGGTATGGCTAGCTGATGAGAGCTAAATAGCTTGAAATAGATCTATACTAGTCTCCCTTTATTTATTTATCAGCACAAATAGAACAAAAAATGTAACAAAAAGGCAACAGTAAAAATATTGGGTTTCTGCCTGGATGGTGTCTTGTGACGAGCCGAAGGACAGAGAATGGAAGTAGTGATCTTCCTCCCTAATATATCTAACACACACACACACACACACACACACACACACATGTATGTATGTATGTATGTATGTATGTGTGTATGTATGTATGTATGTATATATATGGCAGGAGCTGAGGCGAGGACAGGAGCTCACCCCATAGCATGGTGCTCAAGCCTCAAACCTGGACTACCAGCTCTCCAAATGACAAACTCACTGTTTTAACCAATGAGCCATTGTGCTGCCATCTCTCTCTCTCTCCCTCTCCCTCCCTCCCTTCCTCTACCTCTACCTCTATATCTCTATCTCTTTTCAGATTATCATTAACTTTACCATTATTTTATTGCACCCAAAGGCCTTTCTTTGTGGCTGCTGTTAATCATTAGTTTGGATAATTAGGGATTAGAAGATGTAATGATTTTCATTTCTGAGTTCAAATTAAATAGAGAATGTGTTTCAAGCTCAATGGGATGATGACATTACAAAAAAATATCCAATCACTATATACTATATTTTAAAATTATGATGCAACATCTTTTTAATGCACAAAGATCTTCTTTGTAGATTTTTCAGCACTTCTGCTTTGGACAGCTCCCAAAGCAGCTTCTGAATAATTTGTCTGGGTCAAAAAGTCGAGGTAAATATGCAATCATCTGTAGTTATTCTTATCAAACCACATTTTCCCCCTTTAACCTCCAATTCCTGGCCTTTCCATTCATCTGCTTTTTGTCATCATTGTGATTAGATGCAACGTTTTAGATCTGTTCCAAACATCAGCATCTTGTAGATATGCTGGACTCCATCCCAATCGGAAGAATCATTTCCTGTGTTATTTGGGGATAATAATAATCTGCCAGGCATCTCGTTGAGAAAGTTTGATGAATGGAGCCAAGGTGGCGCAGTGGTTAAATGCAGCACTGCAGGCTGACTGCTAGATCAGCAGTTCAGCGGTTCAAATCTCACCGGCTCAGGGTTGACTCAGCCTTCCATCCTTCCGAGGTGGGTAGAATGAGGACCCGGATTGTTGTTGGGGGCAATATGCTGACTCTGTAAACCGCTTAGAGAGGCCTGAAAGGCCTATGAAGTGGTATATAAGTCTACTGTTATTGCTATTATTGCTATTGCTAATGAACCCAAGATGTAAAATCTTTGAGGTTTATACTCTATTATTCAGGAATAAGTATCACCCAGAACAAAATAGTTTGTCTGGACTCGATAGATTAAAATTAAACTGCAATGTTTTTTTGCTCGGTATCCGAGGGGAAAAAAACCCCCAGGCATTAAAATTTAGGGAATTACATACATCTTACCACATGCTTTAGTCACAGTACAGGGAAGAATTTTGAGTGGTTTGAGTTTAATTTTAGTGGCTGGACACAAATAGAACATTAAACGTTGCCTATGGTTGACTGGTCTCCTAAGTGGAGAGTTTTCAATTTTTTTTTAAAAAAATATATTAACTCGTAATTATCATTTTAAAAGACTCCCGTTACTTCTCTTGAAGAGAAATCTATGGAGAGCTCTTTGACTCTTAATTTTGTGTTCACCCACTTGACGTTTTGAAGATGAATCAGAAGTCCTGGTCCACTGAAGCTTCTTCTCCTTAAAGATTTGGATAAAAGAGGAATAAAGGCAGAACATAAATGAGATATCGTGTGGGTTTTTTTTTTGCTATTACTTGCAGTCGTGTCAGGCCTGGAAGCCATCTTTTACATTGGGCCTGCCACATTTTCTACTGTGGGAAAATGGGAGCGGGGATTATATAAGGCATGGGAGATAGATAGTCAAAATAACATCCCTTCCTCAGAGAATCAAGGACACCTTCTCCTGCAGCTGCGATGGTGTGACTGGGAGGCATCTCCAGTTGGATGGTGCCTGATTGGACCATGTGATGGACATGTGGGTGCTGAGCAGGGACTTGGACTTTGTTGTGGCCCACCAGGAGCCGTTGGAGCTGCCACCAGACTCCGACAGCGAGGGGCCCTATGAGTCAGCTCTGGAGGATGGGGAGGACCCTGGACAGGGTTCCGACTCCGAGCAGGGTGCAGAGAGGCTGGTTGGCCGCCAGGAGGCTCCTGAGCATTGGAGCAGTGGGGAGGAGCCAAGGAAGTTGTTCCTGGATGCCCGGCACCGAAGAGCTCATAAGCGTAAGGAACAGTTGCGCAGTTACAGGAGGTAATTGCACTCAGCTGGTGGTAATTAGGCTCCTCTCAAGACTATAAGAGGAATGCTTGTGCACACGCCCCTTTTGCAGGAGTCAACACATTCACTAAAGTTGGAGAACCTTCGTGCTAGCTTGGCAGGCTGGATTAGTTTTAGTTTTAGTTTAGTTTTTTGGATTGCTGCCAAGGCTTGTCTGTGCTGGATTGCTGCCAAGGCTTGTCTGTGCTGGATTGCTGCCAAGGACCTGTCTGTCTGTTAATAAATTCCTTAAAGTATCTTTGGCTCGACGTGCTTTGGTGTGGGACGAGGGGGTTCAGAACAGACTTTCATTTGGGTGCGGAAAAACCTGGAAACTTTCAGATTTGGCTTTTCCCAGATGTGCCAATATGACATCTCTAATAAAATGGAACTTTGAGGAAACTCAAGCTTTCGTGATCTTCTTTCATTGGGGAATCCTGACATGTCATTTATTTCATTGGATGCTATTCCTTTGGCCCATTTTTTTCCCTTTTCCTTCAATAGCAATAGCAATATCAGTTAGACTTATATACCTCTTCATAGGGCTTTCAGCCCTCTCTAAGCGGTTTACAGAGTCAGCATATCGCCCCCACAGTCTGGGTCCTCATTTCACCCACCTCGGAAGAATGGAAGGCTGAGTCAACCTTGAGCCGGTGAGATTTGAACAGCCGAACTGCTGAACTGCAGTCAGCTGAAGTAGCCTGCATTGCTGCACTCTAATCACTGCGCCACCTCTGCTCTAGATAAGTAGGATATCATCAACAGTAGTCTTCGAAGGTATGACTACAATTGAGTCCAAAATGCCTGTTGCTAAGGGAAACATTTGTTAAGTGACTTTTGCTTCCACTTTATGACCCGTTGTTAAGCGAATCATTGCAGTGGTTCAGTTAGCAACACGTTTGTTCAATGAATCTGACTTCCCCGTTGACTTTGCTTGATGGAGGGTCCCAAAAGCGGATCACATGACCCCTTGGGACACTGCGACCGTCATAAATATGAGACAGTTGTCAAGCATTTGCCGTTTGATCACAAGGCAAAGGTTGTAACAGTGAAAAATGGTCATAAGTCACTTTCCCCCCCAGTGCCATTGTAACTTAAATGGTCATTAAGTGAGCTGTTGTAAATTGTGGATTACCTGTACTAAATGAAATGATTTCAATATTTATTTATTTATTTATTTATTTATTTATTTATTTATTTATTTATTTATTTATTTATTTATAAAATTTATATGCCGCCCAATCCTGAAGGACTCCAGGCAGCTTACAAAAAAGAGAGAGAGAAAAAAACAGTTTAAAATCACAACACCACATACATTCATTCTAATCAAATGAACCTCAACAATGGACCTCAACAATGAGTTCAACAGTCCCAAGCCTGCCGGAACAGCCAGGTTTTTACAGCTTTCCTGAAGGCCATGAGAGTGGGTATGGTCCGAATCTCTGGGGGTAGCTGATTCCCAAAAGTCGGAGCAGCCACAGAGAAGGCTCTCCTCCGGCAGCCCGCCAGCCGACACTGTCTGGCTGACGGCATCCGAAGGAGGCCCAATCTGTGGGATCTTACTGGCCGTTGGGAGGTATGTGGCAGTAAGTGGTCTCGAAGGTCTTGGGTAAGTATTTGAAAGTCTATTTGGTATTCTCGTTAGAATGAAAGCAATCCTCTATATACATGTGAAATGGTTGTTATTTACCAGTCTGGGATCATAACACAAATGAGGGATTACAGCACAAATCCTCTCACAATTCTTGCTTAATCATCCATGAACAACGCCCGGTGAAGTCTTGATTTTTAGAATCTCTTGCATTGCATTTTTTTTTTGAACCCGCACTTCTCTTTACTCCGTTGGCTTGAAATTGGCTTTCCCAAGCTTTCCAGAAGCACATCTAAGAAATGAATTTATTTAAGGGTAAACAACATCCATATTTCTGTGGAATGCATTCGCAAATTCAGGGGGAATAACTCTAAATTAAAAACAGATTTCCTTCTCTTTTAGTTTCTCGAGAAGGGATATTTGAAACTGAAGAGTCGGTTTCGCCAGCTACCTCATTTTCAGATCATTTTTCAGTACCTTCTACCTTAGTTCTGTTACGCATAGAAATAGAAAAAAATATCCTTCCCACAATTAGCCAAGTGAGTGGTAGTTATATGCAGTGTACAGCAGCTGCCAAAAAAGCCAACACAGTTCTAGGCTGCATAAACAGAGGGATAGAATCAAGATCAAGTGAAGTGTTAATACTACTTTACAAGGCCTTGGGAAGGCCACACTTGGAATATTGCATTCAGTTTTGGTCGTCACGATGTAGAAAAGATGTGGAGACTCTAGAAAGAGTGCAGAGAAGAGCAACAAAGATGATTAAGGGACTGGAGACTAAAACATATGAAGAACGGTTGCAGGAACTGGGTATGTCTAGTTTAATGAAAAGAAGGACTAGGGGAGACATGATAGCAGTGTTCCAATATCTCAGGGGTTGCCACAAAGAAGAGGGAGTCAAGCTATTCTCCAAAGCACCTGAGGGTAGGACAAGAAGCAATGGGTGGAAACTAATCAAGGAGAGAAGCAACTTAGAACTGAGGAGGAATTTCCTGACAGTGAGAACAATTAATCAGTGGAGCAACTTGTCTCCAAAAATTGTGAATGCCCCAACACTGGAAGTCTTTAAGAAGATGCTGGATAGTCATTTGTCTGAAACGGTATAGGGTTTCCTGCCTAGGCAGGGGGTTGGACTAGAAGTCCTCCAAGGTCCCTTCCAACTCTGCTATTGTATTGTATTGTATTGTATACAGTATATGAAATTTGAGTATAATATAGACCAGTGATGGCTAATCTTTTGGTGCCAAGTACCCAAAGCACCCATACACGAAACTAGGGTGGAATTTGTGGGTTCCCTGCACTGGGTAGATTCTTAACTAGAGGTTCTCCCAAACCTGTGTGAACCTGCAGCAGCCCATCCTTGCCTGTATTCCTATATAGACTTCCTGCAACAATGCTACGACTGGTGTCTGGAAAGCAAGTCAATCTAACGTAGTGGAGGAAGCAGGGGTGAAATCCAGCAGGTTCTGACAGGTTCTGGAGAACCGGTAGCAGAAGTTCTGAGTAGTTCAGAGAACCGGTAGCAGAAATTTTGAGTATTCGGAGAACCTAGTTGGCCCCAAGTGGGGTAGGAGTGGAGATTTTGCAGTATCCTTCCCCTGCCATGCCCACCAAGCCACGCCCACAGAATTGGTAGTAAAAAAAATTGAATTTCACCACTGGTATCAAGTCATCTAAAGGGCAGCATGGTGGCCTAGTGGTGAAGACGCTCGCCTCCCACTCAGAAGGTTGAGAGTTCAATCCTAGGTAGCGGCAGATGGTTCTCTCCTTGGGTACAAAGAAAAATATTTGCTGTGAACCCCACATAGTGTCAGGAAAAGCATCTGGCTAGTAAACGCTCAGCTCACCCCACTGTAATCCTTACAACCCCAGTTAAAAGATTAAAGGTAAAGGTTCCCCTCGCACATATGTGCTAGTCGTTCCCAACTCTAGGGGGTGGTGCTCATCTGTTTCAAAGCCGAAGAGCCAGCACTGTCCGAAGACGTCTCCATGGTTATGTAGCCAGCATGACTAAATGCCGAAGGTGCATGGAACGCTGTTACCTTCCTACCAAAGGTGGTTCCTATTTTTCTACTTGCATTTTTATGTGCTTTCGAACTGCTAGGTTGGCAGAAGCTGGGACAAGCAATGGGAGCTCACTCCATTATGCAGTGCTAGGGATTCGAACCGCCGAACTGCTGAACTGCCGACAAGCTCAGCATCTTAGCCACTGACCTACCACATCCCTGTAGTTAAGAGATTACAGGGTTGTAAAACGAGTTTAAAGTCACCTAAAGGATAATGGTCCATCAATTCCTTGCCGAAGGTTTGAACAACATAGAAATTTATTTAACTGATGGGTATGCTGGGTGAATCACAAGTAAGGATGAAAAAGCAAATCTTATTTAAATCTCTTTACAATCTTTTTTTAAAAAATGCATGCAAATTAGAGTCAAGTTTTGGAATACAAAGTTCTTAAAAAGGTATTCATACTCCAAAGTGCTGGAATATCTTTACATATTTGAAATGAAAGAGCATTAATTAAAACTTTAATTGAATAGTACGTTTTTATATGCATGTCTATTCTAGAAATGATTTAGTTCAAATTCAATGGAACTTTCCCCCAGAAAACCTGATATTGGATTAAAGCCGTAAAACCTTGCATACTTTTACCCGTCTTATGGACAAAATCCATAAGAACAAACTTAGCTCAATGAGATATTCAATACTTGTATTGATTTTCAAAGGAAAATTTCCAAAAGAAAGAAAAAACCATTTATTATTTACTTTTTATTAGTAGTCACTTTTTTTTTTGGAATAGCTTGCTTTTCTTAATATATTGCACATTTAACTAAGACGATGTTCTAGACAGCCAATACTTTCCAGAAAATTATTTATGGGGCTAAAGGAATATAACCTGTAGCTGCTGAATAGATTTCTTTTCCAGAATGTATATAATTTAGAGCATGTTTTTTTTAAATAATCCAAATATAAATATATACAGGTAGTCCTCAACTTATGACCTCAATTGAATTCCAACATTTCTGTGGTTAAGTGAGACATTTGTTAAGTGAATTTTGACCATTTTGAAAGACTTTTCTTGCTTCAGTTGTTAAGTGAATCACTGCAATAACCCGGTTGTTAAGTGAATCTGGCTTCCCCATTGACTTTGCTTCTCAGAAGGTCGTAAAAGGTGATCACATGACCCCGTGGCACTGCAACCGTCATAAATATGAACCCTTTGCCAAGCATCTGAATTTTGATCACGTGGTCAAGGGGAAGGCTGCAATGGTCACATTTGTGAAAAACGTCCATGAGTCATTTTTTTCCATGCCGTTGTAACTTTGAACAGTCACGAAATGAATCGTTGTAAGTCGAGGACTACTTGTACAGGTTGAAATCCAACTTGCTGTCATTAAGCAAGGCAGTTGTTAAGAGAGTTTCATCCTGTTTTATGGCTGCTTTTGCCAAAGTTGGTAAAGCCAATAACTGCAATTGTTTCGTTTCATTTCGTTTCGTTTTATTGATCTTGTATGCCGCCCACTCCCGAAGGACTCCGGGCGGCTTACAATAAAACAAGGGAAGGGGATAATACACAAGACAACATATTAAAATATACAACAGTCACAATTTCCGAGGGGCTGGATATTTCGAAAGCCCCACGGCCTGCTGGAGCAGCCAGGACTTAACTGCTTTGCGGAAGGCCGGGAGGGTAGTGCGGGTCCGGATCTCCACGGGGAGATCGTTCCAGAGGGCTGGAGATGCAACAGAGAAGGCTCTCCCCCGGGGAGTCGCCAGCCGACACTGGCTGGCAGATGGGATCCGGAGAAGGCCTAACCTGTGTGATCTAATCGGTCTATGGGAGGTAATCGGCTCAGTGTTCAGTTAGCAAATCAGGTGGCTAAGCGAATCGGGGGTCCCATTGACTTGGCTTGTTGGACATTAGCTGAGATGGTTGCCAATGGCAATTATGTGATTCCCGGGGATGGTGCTACGGTGCCAAGCCTCCTAAATTTTGGATCATGTAAAAGAGCCGAGGTGGCGCAGTGGGTAGAGTGCAGTACTGCAGGCCACTTCAGCTGACTGCTATCTGCAGTTCAGTGGTTCAAATCTCACCGGCTCAAGGTTGACTCAGCCTTCCATCCTTCCGAGGTGGGTAAAATGAGGACCCGGATTGTTGTTGGGGGCAATATGCTGACTCTGTAAACCGCTTAGAGAGGGCTGAAAGCCCTATGAAGCGGTATATAAGTCTAACTGCTGTTGCTATTGCTGTGTGGTGATGCTGTGATGATTGTAAACATGAGGACTAGTCATAAGTCAAATTTTGATTGTCTGTGTAACTTTGGTTACTAAACGAATGCTTATACAGTAAGTCAAGGACTATATGTACATATTTATAGCAATACAGCAATAGCAGTTAGACTTATATACCGCTTCATAGGGCTTTCAGCCCTCTCTAAGCGGTTTACAGAGTCAGCATATTGCCCCCAACAACAATCCGGGTCCTCATTTTACCCACCTCGGAAGGATGGAAGGCTGACTCAGCCTTGAGCCGGTGAGATTTGAACAGCCGAACTGCAGAACTGCAGTCAGCTGAAGTATCCTGCAGGGCTGCATTTAACCACTGCGCCACCTCGGCTCTTATACACACACATACACATACATTCCAATACAGTGATTAAAGCTAGTGATTCAGTTTTGGGCAGTTTACTATCTGGAGCATGTCTTATGTTTATTATTTTAAAACAGGGTTTTTCTTGTTTACGGAAATTAAACATGTTATTTTTATGACATCACGGCTGCTCCTGTCTGCTGCTTAGAACCTCTGGGATAGAGTTGGCTTATACATTGCATACTTAATTTAAAAAAATGTCTAGTGGCTACAGACATACTTTGCACGTTTATCTAATCTCCTTCGAAAGACATCAAAGGAGATGGATGTGGTATCTCAATTTCCACCTTCCGTAAATGTACATTCCAGGCTTTGAAATGAAGAAAAGCTTCTTTTGATCCCTCTTAAATCTCTCACCGTTCATTGAATCCCCAAGTCTGTTTTTCCTACTTGCTTTGCATTAAGCATCAATTTTGTCATGGTCTCTTCATAAAATGGGGCAAAACTCACATAACAAATTTCTCACTTAGCAACAGAAACTTTGGGCCCAGTTGTGGTTGTTAAGTTGAGGTCTACCTGTATCATCATCATCATCATCTTCTTCTTCTTCTTCTTCTTCTTCTTCTTCTTCTTCTTCTTCTTCTTCTTCTTCTTCTTCTTCTTCTTCTTCTTCTTCTTCTTCTCCTCCTCCTCCTCCTCCTCCTCCTCCTCCTCCTCCTCCTCCAGCTTCTTCTCCTCCTTCTCCGCCTTCTCCTCCTTGTCCTTGTCCTTGTCCTTGTCCTCCTCCTCCTCCTCCTCCTCCTCCTCCTCCTCCTCCTCCAGCTTCTTCTCCTTCTTCTCCTTCTTCTCCTCCTTGTCCTTGTCCTCCTCTTCCTCTTCCTCCTCCTCCTCCTTCTACTACTACTACTACTACTACTACTACTACTACTACTTCTCCTCCTCCTCCTCCTCTTCCAGCTTCTTCTCCTCCTTCTCCTCCTTGTCCTTGTACTACTACTACTACTACTACTACTACTACTACTACTACTACTACTATTTCCCCTTCTCCTCCTCCTCCTCCTCCTCCTCCTGCTTCTTCTCCTTCTTCTCCTTCTCCTTCTTGTCCTTGTCCTTCTACTACTACTTCTCCTCCTCCTCCTCCTCCTCCTCCTCCTCCTCCTCCAGCTTCTCCTCCTCCAGCTTCTCCTCCTCCTTCTCCTCCTTCTCCTCCTTGTCCTTGTCCTTCTACTTCTTCTTCTCCTTCTTCTTCCATATCTGTCATCAGACATTGCAAATCATGTTGGCGATCCTAATTTTATCAACAGCTGCACGAAAAAGTGCGGTTGAATTTTCTCCAAACCGGTCCCTTTGATTTTGAAGCCATGATGTTCTTCTGCTGCCTGGACCTCATTTGCCTTCAATCTTTCCCTGGAGGATTAAGTGAAGGATGCCGTATTAAGTGTTGCATCAAATGTCAAAAATATTCTAATTTTCACTTTTTTATGTTTTTGATGATTTTCCTTGGCTTTCCCAGGTGTCTTTCTTGCTTAGCAACAGAAATTTTGAGCTTAATTGTGGTCGTCAGCGGAGGACGTCAATCTGTATTTCTTTTCCAAACGAAAACATCCCAGCTTTGTAATTTCTCTCTGTAGGGAGTTTTTCCTGCTCCGGTTTGGTTTTCCATTTTTTTTTCCAGCTCTGCAATTTTTTTCACCTAATTTTGGAGGATCCAATAACCAGAGCGGAGTACATGTGCAATCCACACCATTCCTGCTGCAGAGGCATTATAATATTAGCAGTTTATTAATTTGTAATTATAATAAATGCTTTCATTTGCTATATCTATACCAAAAGTGCCACGCAGGCTGGTGTGATATAATCTGAAACATTATAAGTCGACCACGGTTAATTAGTTAATCTTGCTTGTACTCTTCAAGGGTCAAGTGGAAGACGGGTCAGGAGTGAATTGTTCCCTAGTTTTTCCTTCACCTGCAAGCTTTGTGTATTAATGTGCACATCTGCATGATTCGATGCAGATTAATTTGCTGCACTCCATCTGGCAGTAGAAGAGAGAGAGAGAGAGAGAAAATTACTCTGGAACTTTATTAATCATTTGGGGATCAGCTGAGCCCTGCAATTAGCCCGGAGTGGCATTTTTAAAATCTTGCAGATAGCGCACCGTAAATCAGCTTCAACTTAGCTGAATCAAAAGTTGGTGAGAAATTCGACTTTTTAAAGTCAGTGCTCCCTGCATTGTGTTGACCTGTAGGAACAACGTCTGCTTAGCTTTGATTTAGGAGAACATCACTGTAGGAATTAAGCAGGGGTGGGCTGCTACAGGTTCATAGCTAATGCTATGGCTGGTTTGGAGAACCTTCAAATCCCACCCCTGGCTGGCCATGCCCACCACGCCCCTCCCCTCCCAGTAATCTCCTTGCAGCTCATTTTGGATGCAAGGTAAGTCCAGGGCCCACATCAGTGATGGGTTTCAAAAATTGTTCGAACCTACTCTGTGGGTGTGGCCTCCTTTGTGGGAGTGGCTTGCCGCCCATGTGACCGGATGGGAGTGGCTTGCTGCCCATCTGACCGGATAAGAAGATGCCGACGACACTTGTCAGAACCACCTTAAATTACCTCACACACAGCACTGGCATAGGGTTGATTCCTTCTTTTTGTGCATGTCTTCAAATCAATGTTGATTCTTGGCAATTGCAAGGAAAAGTTTCTGCTTTCTTGTCAAGATTTGAGTAGTGGTCTGCCCTTCTCTTCTTCCTGGTGGTTTGACCAGGGTCCTTGACATCCTGACCACGCTGATCAGTTGTAGCCAGGACAAAAACTCATGATCTCCTGGTTTCTATAATGGTCCCTCAACCACTTCATCAGACTGGCTATTTCTTATTAAAATTTGGAGGGGTGGGGAGACTACATCTGATTCTAGAAACACATCCCCTTTCACTTGTCTTTCTGGATTTCTTTTTCCCTGGAGCATAGAAAGAGTTGCAGAAGCAGAGACACTCTATGGAAACACACAAGGATAATAAACCTGGACAAGATCAAATCCATGTATTTCTCATAGTGGACAACTAGACGCCAGCTGTGCCCTCCTGAAAGCTATTAATTGCTGCAGAGAGCCGTTAATATCCTATCATTTTTCTCCCCTGTCCCAGAAACAGCCCAAAGACCAGTCTATCAATTTGTCTTGATCTCAGTGAACCATGGAATTTGAGAGGGCCAGTCAGACCAATCTGCCATCCAGCGCAGGAATCCTGCTTAAAGCAACATTGATAGCACTTCAGCTTCTTCTTTGACTGTACTTCGCTATAAACAGTTTTTGTGGTTAGGAGTCTGCCTCTAATATTTGTGGTTTGTCTTGCACTTTGAAATGAAAAAGCACAAACATTAATGTTCCTCTCAATATTTTTTTCTCTTTCTCCATATACACATATCGTGTGTGTGTGTGTGTATGCATACACACACACACACACACACATCTCTATCATCTGTCTATCTATCTATCTATCTATCTATCTATCTATCTATCAATCATCTATCTATCTATCTATCTATCTATCTATCTATCTATCATCTATCTATCTATCATCTAAATATATATATATATCTATATTTTCTCTATCTAGCTATATTCTTCATCATCATCATTGTCTGTCTGTCTGTCTGTCTGTCTGTGTATCTGTTTAACTCTCTGTCTGTCTATCTATCTATCTATCTATCTATCTATCTATCTATCTATCTATCTATCTATCTATCTATCTACCTACCTACCTACCTACCTACCTACCTACCTACCTACCTACCTACCTATATCATCTGTACTTTATCTCTGTCTGTCTCTGTCTCCATCTCTCTCTCTGTCTCTATCATCTCTCTCTCTCTCTGCTCTTTATCTGTCTGTCTGTCTCTCTATCTATCTATCTATCTATCTATCTATCTATCATCTATCTATCTATCTATCTATCTATCTATCTATCTATCTATCTATCTATCTATCTATCTATCTATTCTTTATCTCTGTCTGTCTCTCTCTGTCTCCAGCTCCATCTCCCTCTCTCTCTCTCTCCATCTCTCTCTCTCTCATCTCTCCATCTCTCTCTTCTATATTCTCTATCTATCTATCTATCTATCTATCTATCTATCTATCTATCTATCTATCTATCTATCTATCTATCTATCTATCTATCTATCTATCTATCTATCATCTATCTATCATCTATCTCTGTCTGCATCCATCTCTCTGCCTCTGTCTCTCTCTGTCCCTCTGTTTGTGTCTCTCTCTCTCTTCCAGTCTAAAACTAGAAATTTAGCATATGGCCATTTAGATTGGAAGTTCATTAAGGATTGTTGCTATTGTGTGTTGGCAGCTGATGGCTCTCTTAAATTTCAGACGCAGGTCTATCAGCTCTGTTTGAAGATTGATATCTGGTGACTAACTGCTTGCTCAGAAGGATCTCTTCTGCTGACCAATGACCCTTCCCAGTCACCAGTTCTGCTGCTGAATAGGAAGCTTGCTAGCTAGCTAGTCCTCCCCATTCTGGTACCGTTGAAAGAGGGTGCGGAGGAGACATTTATCAGAACCCTGATCTACTCAGGGCTTAAGAAGGTTAATCTTGTTTACAATGGGAAGGATATCTGTTATCTCTGAACAGGCACATGTGAGAAACACGCTGGCCCAACCGAGAATCATCACAACGCCAGTTTACTTAATTGCTTTACTGCTGCTTTTATAATTAAAGCCCATTAACTTGCCACATATTAATGCAGGGACTGACCCCAGCACTGGCAGAGAAATGAAAGAGTCCCACAGAGGGTTGTGTTTCCAAACCAGTCATATCAATGTTGAGTTTCCTCTTTTTTTCCCCTCCTCCTTTTGGTCTTCAGTTGCCGTGGGCTAGATCAGAAACGCTAGGCTTTGGCTTCCAGGACTGGCAAAGGTCCATGTCGAAATGGTAACAACTGGAAGAGATGGCAGGAATCCTGATTCCTCTTATAAGGAACTCCATCTGGCATGTTTGAAAACAAATGGCTTTCATTTGTAATCCTGTCTTCCTCAAAAAAAAAAGGAAAGAAAAAAGGATTATTCGTTTGTTGTCTGTTGTCTCCCCAATAGGAGTCCTTCCTCAAAGAAGGATTATTAATTATTGTCTTAATGGTATCTTCACAAAAGGATTCCTTCCTCAAAGAAGGATGACTTATTTGTTTGTTATCTCTGCAACAAGACTGAAACTGTTCTGAGCTCGGCTTCCCCAAAAAGCACCAGGCAGAGTCCTGGTCCCGACAAAATCCCTTTTATTAAACGAATGTGAATTCCTCTCATTCACATTCAGCAAAGGCCTGGCAAACAGTCTTTCAAAGGAATATTTATGACCACAGAGCTTATCTATTCTTGGAAAGCTGCCATGTAAATATTTTCCAAATGAGGTGCTGTGCTAGGAAAGACTGGGCACAGAGTCTCTGAGATTCACGGACAGATCTTCACACTCCTGAAATGAATCTAATGACCAACTGAATGAATTGTTTCTTGCAAAAGCCCACTCCCCTTTCGCTCCTCTTTTATTTCCTATGGGAGGGGCCGATCACCTTCCATCTGTGACTTTACTCCCAAGCCGACCCTGATTCTAAATTGTTTTTCTCTTCTGGCAGCTCTGCGCATGCGCACACTGGGAACAGGCTCCAGCTGTTCCTCTGCCTCACTGCTGTCTAGCTCCGAAGGCTGCTGATCACTGCCAGGTGGCCTTGGCCCCGTCTCTGCCTCTGATGCAGAGCCCATCTCCAAGCCTTTCCCAACCTCCTCACTGTCCGACTCTGCTACCAGCTCCACTGCCTGCTGGTGGGCCACAACAGAAACGTGATGATAGACAGAAGATCATTCTAGAAGGAAGGTTTGGAAGAAGGCACTCATGGCTACTCAGGCATTTGCCTTGTCCTAGGCCTTCTTCACCATGGAAACCGTAAGATGTGTGGACTTCCACTCCCAGAATGCTGGTGGAAGAATTCCAGGAATTGTGGGAGTTGAAGTCCACGCATCTTAACATTGCAAAAATTGAGAAATATCGCCCTAGATGGGCAACATCCTGTCACTAAAGGAGCATTGTTTCAATATCTGGCTCAGTTCCCAGACAGATTCCTATTTTTTGTTCTTCCTCCACTTCATTATCTCTTTTGTAATTAGAGTTTTTGGATGATTTTTAAGGATGGGAATGATATTGGTTGCCTGCTACTCCTATCCCTGCTTAATAGCCTTCCCTGTAAACAAAACCCAAACTAAAACCATGGGATTCCACCAGGCCCCTTCACATCATTGAAAGGGCCTCCTACAGCTCTTCAGAAGTTTGAAGAGGTTGAGGTTGAGTTCCTCAAAGTCTTAATTTTTCGTTTGGCAGTAATTGATGAAAAAAAAAAACCCTGCTTGTCCTTCACAGAAATCTCTTCCTCCCTCCCTCCCTCCCTCCCTTCTCTCCTCTTTCCCCTCTTCTCCCTTCTCCCCTCTTCTCCTTTCTCTCCCCTCTCCCCTCTCCTTCCATCTCCCTTCTCTCCTCTCTCCTCTCCCCTCTCCTCCTTCCCTTCTCTCCTCTCCCCTTCTCGCTCCCTTTTCCTGTCCCCTCTCTTCTCCTCTCTCCTTCCATCTCCCCTCTCCCCTCCCCTCCCTTCTCTCCTCTCCCTTTTCTCCTCTCTCCTCTTCCCTCTCCTCCCTTCCCTCCCCTCTCCCCTCTCCTTCCATCTCCCTTCCCTCCCCTCCCTTCCTTCTCTCCCCTCCCCTCCCGTCCTTCTTTCCCCTGCTGCCTCCCATTTCCCCTCCCCTCTCCTTCCTTTACCCCTCTCCTCTTTTCTCCCCTCTCCTTCCATCTCCCTTCTCTCCTCTCCCCTCTCCTTCCATCTCCTTATCTCCTCCCTCCTTTCTTCCTTCTCTCCTCTCCCCTCTCCTCCTTCCCTCCCTTCTCCCCTCTCCCCTCTCTTTCCTTCTCCCTTATCTCTTCTCTCTCTCTCACACCCACCCACAGTTTCTACACACACTTTCCTACTGATGTTGAATCTCTCTCACGCATAACAACAACAGCCATGACTTTAGCCTTTTTTAATGTGTCTCTGTGGCACCTTCACCTGTGAGACCAGCCACAAAACTAGAAGCTGCCGGATGATTCATTGGAAGGAGGTTCCCCAATATGTAATTACGCCTAGATTGCAGGCCTGATACACTGATTATAGTTGTTTTTCTAGCTGAAGAGAAAATTTACATGCAAATTTTAAAATGCGTTATGCTAAAGGCTCTTGCTGTGAGGGCTGAAAGGTTGGGAGGGGGGGAGAAGGGGGCAAAAACCTATTTTTCTCCATCAGAAGGATGAGGCAGAAAGGTTACTCTAACGAACATGGTTTGAGAAGCCTATTGAGGGTCAAAATTGCCCTGTGTATGGAGTGGTTAATGGCACTCAGGAGCACCGCGTGTAACTCCCATTGAAATCAAGGAGTTGGAAAATGTAAAGAGAGATTCACGAGCTTTGCTAGATTGGAATCTGGATGACATGATGGATGGCTTATGCTCCAGCCATTGGTATAAATGTGCACATTCAACGGTACATTAAATGCACATTATCAGAAGTGATAGTCAAAGATAAATGTCCAGCAGGAATCTGCACAGCAGTTACAACAGATCAGCGTGGTCAGGATGGCAAGGAAATCTCTACAGGCACCAATCCATCAGGAGATATCTGCGGAATCCCCACATTAAATTAAAAATACAATTAAAAAAAAAAAAGAGCAGCAAGGATTATATTTGCACAGCATTGGAAAATGAAGAAATACCACTAGATGAAGAGATAATGAAGAAGACGCTGGTGTCAGGCCTGCAATTATATTCCTTTTAGAATTTTGGCCTGCCACACTTTCTCTTATTTCATTATGCTGTTTCATTAGCATAGTTGATGGGAGGGGGGAATAGACAGGAGTAGGATTGTGGAATGTATTGTTATCATTCTTTTCAAGAAGAAAAGGTCATCTTTTGTCTCCGCACTTTTACACCTGACCGGAAGCAGCTGGGTGGAGACGCTAGCATGGAAGAAGAAGATTGGACCATGTGATGGATTGTGGGTGTGAGGACAAGATCATGAACTTTTAACTGGGTGGGATTCTGATGTAATTTCCAGAATTGGGATTAACACAGATGTGCTAAAATCTCTGCTCTATTAAATTGGAACTTTAACTATCGTTTTGCCTTGGACTCTGATTTAATTATACATGATATGTGGAACGCTGACACCTGGACTGTGCAGAAATGGACATTGAAGATTAAACAGAAAGATGATACAGAATACCATCAAACACGGAATTTATTTTATCAGTGGCTGGAAAAAAGGGGGGTAAAGATTAGGAATGTAATTTGTATTGTTAAACAAACAAAATAACCCTGACAACATGATGTTTATCAAGCCCTAATTAAATATCATAGTAGAAAATTAATAAAACTTTATAAAAATATAATTTAAAAAAAGCAAAGGGAAATATCCTGCATAAACACCAAATCTCAGGTGTGTTTCTCTGCAATTTCTGGGGAGAAAGTTGAATTCCCACAAGGTTTCGGTATTATTCAAGATCCTAAAAAATACTTGGTTTTTTCCCCCCCAAGCTCACTTATTGCTAAATTATTGGAGTTTGGCCATTTTAATTCCATCATTCCTTTGTTACTTTGGACCTAGCTTGTTGAGTGTGGTGTTTTAACACCTTTAGATGTTCCAAATGAGGTGCATTTCTGCATTTTTCGAATTGCATTTTCTCGAGAAAGTGCTTAGTGTTCCACAAATCCTTGTGTTACATTGCTATTGGAAAAGGCTTTATTCTATCACCAGCTTGAGATTTTAACAGGTAGCAATAGGTACAATTGGGATGCTTCAGCCAATCAGTATTTTGAGGGGTCTGTTTTGGGTTTCTAGGGCCTATCAGGGTCTTTTGTGGTGGGTGGACTCTTTTTTCCCCCCACAAATGAAGACAAATATATGTGTCCCAGGATAATGTTGCAGGATCCAGTCTGGGTTGGTCACCTGGACTACAGATTTAGTCTTCTGAGTTTTTGGATTCATGCTGGAGTCCCTCCTCAAGGAACTTCTCTCTCCATCCGAATTCACAACCTAAATGCTGGAGATGTGATTGTGTTGATGCTACATATTACCATATATGATGGACTTGTAATAAGGTTAAAGCATTTGGGATAAAAATATAGTGGATTATGCAAAATGTTCTTAAAAAAAGGATAAAGTTTACCCCTCAGTTATTCCTGTTAGGTATAACTACTGATTGTACTGTTATAGAGACTAACTTGATTTTGTATTTAATAACGGCAGCAAGACTGTTGGTGGCGCAATACTGGAAGAAGGAACATTTGCCTACTATTCAAATGGACATTAAAACTCACAAACTTAGCAGAGATGGCTAAAATATCAGCATATCTCAAGGACCATTCCAATGAGAGATATAAACTGGAGTGGAGAAGATGGATTGACTATATTCAAAATAAATACGAGACTAAGAAATTCCAGATAGTTTATGACTGAAGAAGCAAGGAATGACACAATCTGTTTAGAGCTAGCCTAGCAAAGAGGAGTTAAAACTCAAATGAAAGATGATACTAACTTTTTTCAAAGTTTATATTAGAACATCTTTGTTAAAGATTTATACCCTGTATTTGTTCTGGGAAGTCGGGGGGGGGGGGGGAAGGTTGGGGGGGGCTTGGGTTCGGGTGGGGAGGGTGGGGGAGGGTGGGTAAATATTTGTAAAAGCCTTTTTTCCCAAAAAAAATTCAATTAAAAAAAGGAACTTCTCTCTCACCAGAATGTGTGCTTTGGGCTATTCTATGCATAGTGTTTGTAAGGAACATGGTGGCTTAGTGGCTAAGATGCTGAGCTTGTCAATCAGAAAGCTCAACAGTTCGGCGGTTCGAATCCCTAGCACCACATATTGGAGTGAGCTCCCATTACTCCCAGCTTCTGCCAACCTAGCAGTTTGAAAGCATGTAAAAATGCAAGTAGAAAAATAGGAACCGCCTTTGGTGGGAAAGTATGGCATTTAGTCATGCCAGCCACATGACAATGGAGACGTCTTTGGACAGTGTTGGCTCTTTGGCTTTGAAATAGAGATGATCACTGCCCCTAGAGTCAGGAACGACTAGCACATATGTGCAAGGGGAACCTTTACTTTTACTTATGCATAGTATTTATGTGGTGCCTTTCTGTGTGCGGCTTTTTAGTTGTTGATTGGCTGGCTATTAAGTTATTGGCTCTTGTTTCCTTGTCCTGCCAAGTCCTGGGCTCTTGAGTAACTGATAAGCTGGTAGTAAATCAGTACTCCTGTTGACTAATAAGAGGCCCATTTCTCAGGTTTAGTCATTTCCCTGGATATTTTTGAACCTGCTCAGCCAACAATCTTGGTAACTGAGATATATATCCTCGTTGATTGCAATGTCATTTTTCATTGCAGGATTATTAGTTTTTCTCCTTGCTCTTTCCTTCCAACTCTTGTTTTTGGAAATGTCGGCATGCAAAGTGGATCCCTTGACCTGATACTGATATTCTCCCAAAGCAGATAATGGGCTAGAATGAGCTTAACCCATCCCAGGACTGAATCTGTTTTGGAATACATTTTATGACCAGCAAACAGGGCCATTTTCTTGGTCCAGCTGTGGGAACAGAAATATTCTTCAGCACATAGCTGAAGAAAACTTCGCTAACACGGATGTTTGATTCTAAATGGGTCAACAGAGGGAGAGAAAAGATAAACATTTAGCATGGAAAGCTACGTGAGAGGATTAAAAAGAAAATATTACTGCACTTGGGCTAATTAAACATGAAAGTAAGGGACAAGATGTGACAGTAATAGATGTATTTTCACACAACAGCAGCTCCGTTGACTTATGAACTGACATTTCCTTCCGCCACAGGGTGGAATCTCGCAAGCATTTGGAATTCATGCTGTTTGAAGGACCCATTAATTTGACTTCAGTCTTCTTCCTCCTTTCCATCATGAAAGGGTTTGGAGGGTAGAGACGGGCCAGATTTATATCATGTGATGTCTTGCCAGTCTCTAGATGTCTTGCAAGACTGACAACTGGTCTCCAATTTCAAGAAACCTTTGAAGGAAAGGTTCATTTTGTCAATTGTCAATTGTCAAGACGGATATTTGGTATGTTTGAATGAATGTGAAAAATTGGAAGTCCTACTTGAATTCACAAGCTATGCTGAACTCTTTCTTTTTTCTTTTGGAAAGCCTAAAATATATTTAATGAAATTGACGAATTTCCTGACAGGGAGAACAATTAACCAGTGGAACAGCTTGCCTCCAGAAGTTGTGGGTGGTCCATTAATGGAGGCTTTTTAGAACAGACTGGGCAGTCCACTTCACTGGAATTGTATAGGGGTTCCTGTTTGAGCAGAGGTTGGACTAGAAGACCTCCAAGGTTCCTCCCAACTCTGTTACTCTGTTAAAAGTATACCCACTCACTCACACATACAATCATATACTGAGATACATTAATGGATAATTATATGATAAATATAGGGACGCTGTGGCTCAGTAGCTAAGACGCTGAGTTTGTCTTTCAGAAAGGTTGGCAATTTGGTGGTTCGAATCCCTAGCACTGCATAACAGAGTGAGCTCCCATTACTGGCCCCAGCTTCTGCCAACCCAGCAGTTCGAAAGCACGTAAAAAATGCAAGTAGAAAAATAGGAACCACCTTTGGTGGGAAGGTAACAGAGTTCCCTGCACCTTCAGTGTTTAGTCATGCCGGCCATATGACCATGGACACATCTTCGGACAGCACTGACTCTTCGGCTTTGAAACGGAGTTGAGCACCACCCCCTAGAGTCAGGAACAACTAGCAATATGTGCAACTAGCACTTATGTGCAAAGAGAACCTTTACCTTTAAGTTAAAACAATTAAAACAATTAATCAGTGGAACAATTTGCTTCCAGAAGCTGTGAATGTTCCAACACTGGAAGTTTTTAAGAAGAGATTGGACAACTATTTGTCTGAAATGGTATAGGGTTTCCTGACTATGCAGGGGATTGGATTAGAAGACATCCAGGTTTCTACCAACTCTGCTATTCTGTTATTTTGCTTCATCTGTACTAGCTAGAATTGAGTATTGCTATTCTGGTTATGGTTTTCCCACTTTGCTGTGGGAAAGTTGGACCATAAGGAAGGCTAAGGGTCAAAGAATTGAGGCCTTTGAACTCTGGTGCTGGAGAAGACTTTTGTGAGTCCCTTGGACCACAAAATGATCCAACCAGTCAGTCCTAGAGGAGATCAATCCAGACTGCTCTTTAGAAGGCTAGATCCTGAAGAGGAAACTCAAATACTTTGGCCACCTAATGAGAAGGAAGGACTCACTGGAGAAGAGCCTAATGCTGGGAAAGATGGAAGGCAAAAGAAGAAGGGGATGACAGAGAAGGAGGTGGCTGGATGGAGTCACTGAAGCAGTGGGCGTGAGCTTAAATAGAGTCCAGAGGATGGTAGAGGACAGAAAGGCCTGGAGGAACATTGTCTATGTGGTTGCGATAGGTTGGACATGACTTTGCAACTAACAACAACAACTATTCTGGTCTACTGCCACTTTGAATGCAATCAATGTATTTGTAACAAGGTTGGTCCTGTGTTTTCAGTTCAATCCTAGTCGGATGCCACAGAGAAGCCAATGGGTTCTTATACTGTAAACAGCAAAATTTCTGCTCTCATAGTTGATATAAGCACTCAAAGGTTTTGGAATGATTGTATATTTCCCCCTTGTTTCAAGATCAGCCAACTCGAAAGCAAAATTGTGTGCTTCTTAAAGATATGCTCTACCCCTTTGAACAGGTAACCCTGGACTCAGTAAATAAAATTTCTCAAACACGAATTACTTGGTAATTTCCTCCCCCCCCCCCCCTGATTTGCTTTACTTTTGCTCAGATAGATTTGACTAACTTGTAGGCTGAGTGAAAAATTCTTCATTTTCTCTCAGGTAGCACATTTTTTTTTGTTTTTTTAAAGGAATCATCTTAAGAGGAGAGAAGGAAGAAAAATTGCCCGAGTTTTATTAGTTAACTGAAGCGGTTAGCAACTTGCATTTTAATCATGTTTAATACTTTAAATTCAAGGAAGGTATGATGTACACAATTGCGCTCTGGTGTTGGATTGTAAATCTAAAACAAATGAGGTGAAACCTGATATTTTCCTGGGAAGATTCCTAGATAGTTGTCCTTTGCCTGTACAGAAAGAAAAGGTGTTTTATCTTGAAGATGGATGCAACATCAAGAGAGAGAGATCCCTCTTGTGAGACAACAAACAACATGTTTCTTCCATGTATAGACTCAAGTTTCTGGCAACTTTTTGACCCTGTCTTCTTCAGTCGATGTTGTATCCTCAAGGTGTCTTTTTGGTGTCTTATTGCAAATTACATCTGCAACAATTGGATATTTTTCTGACCTTGCCTTAGAGATGCAATATAGAGGTTTCACAATTACCAAGCTGCGAAGGTAGTTTTGTGTAGCCATTAATGTCAAAAAGTATTACAAATGGCATATTGGATAATAAAATTGGGTCCTTCTTTTTGCATGATCGCTGGCCTGGGGTAGTTTGTTAGTTGGTGAGCTCTTTTGCTCTTCATTGCTTATTGTATACTCCAACCACTTTACGGAGGTCAATCTGCAGAGGCTGTCTTTGGACTGACCTGATCAAGGGGGGTTAGGGTGACATGTAAGTACCCTAAACCAGCTTGCTAAGTAACCCAGAGAAATGAGGGGTCCTTGGGGCTCTCTGAGCTTGACTGTTTTCTTGCAGACATTTCATTACCCAAACTAGATAACATCATCAGTGCTAGTGACGATCACTAGTACTGATGAAGTTACCTACCTTGCTTAATGAAACGTCTGCAAGAAAACAAGCAATAGCAATAGCAGTAGACTTATATACCGCTTCATAGGGCTTTCAGCCCTCTCTAAGCGGTTTACAGAGAGTCAGCATATTGCCCCCAACAATCTGGGTCCTCATTTTACCCACCTCGGAAGGATGGAAGGCTGAGTCAACCCTGAGCCGGTGAGATTTGAACCGCTGAACTGCTGATCTAGCAGTAGCCTGCAGTGCTGCATTTAACCACTGCGCCACCTTGAGCACCTTGGCAAGCTCAGAGAGCACCAAGGACCCC
The DNA here is from genome assembly GCF_009769535.1 of Thamnophis elegans. Lineage (NCBI taxonomy): Eukaryota > Metazoa > Chordata > Lepidosauria > Squamata > Natricidae > Thamnophis > Thamnophis elegans. Next base: position 40,564,437 of record NC_045554.1, on the reverse strand, counting down.
ACAGTCATCCCTCCTCCTCCTCCTCCTCCTCCTCCTCCTCCTCCACCACCACCACCTCTCCCTTCTCCTCCTGCTCCTTCTCCATTCCACAAGTCCTGCTCCCTTCTGGCACTGATGATATTACCTAGTTTGGGTAATGAAATGTCTTGAAGAAAACAAGCAAGCTCAGAGAGCACCAAAAACCCTGCCATCGCCGTCCTCCTCCTCCTCCTCCTCTTCCTCCTCCTCTTCCTCCTCCTCTTCCTCCTCCTCTTCCATCATTCCACAAACCCTACTCCCTTCTAGCACTGATGATGTTACCTAGTTTGGGTAATGAAATGTCTTGAAGAAAACAAGCAAGCTCAGAGAGCACCAAGAACCCTGCCATCCTCCTCCTCCTCCTCCTCCTCCTCCTCCTCCTCCTCCTCCTCCTCCTCCTCCTCCTCCTCCATCATTCCACAAACCCTACTCCCTTCTAGCACTGATGATCTTACCTAGTTTGGGTAATGAAATGTCTTGAAGAAAACACGCAAGTTCAGAGAGCACCAAAAACCCGCCGTCGCCCTCCTCCTCCTCCTCCTCCTCCTCCTCCTCCTCCTCCTCCTCCTCCTCCTCCTCTTCCTCCTCCTCCTCTTCCATCATTCCACAAACCCTATTCCCTTCTAGCACTGATGATGTTACCTAGTTTGGGTAATGAAACGTCTTCAAGAAACAAGCAAGCTCAGAGAGCACCAAGGACCCCTCATTTCAACCCTGAGCTACAAATATTCTCCTTTGTTGGAAACCAGAGAAACTTTTTTGGTCCAAAGCAGCCCCGAGACTATTGCATTTAAGCTAATTCTCCCCTCTCAATACTGTTCTAGAAACAAAAGTGAGAGGATTAATGGACCTTCATTTTATCTCCTTCCTTTGTATCTAAACGCTAACCCATAATCATGCCTGGTTAATTATAATGCCTGGAATCGCAGGCTAAGCCAGAATCAAAGCAAATGAATCATATTATTCTTAGTACGTTGACCATTCATTGTTGACAAATTGCTGACACTTTCAACCAGGCCTCCCTGTTTAAAGTTATACCCCTCTTTGCTGGACGTATTCAAATGAAAACTAGACAAGCATCTGTTTTCAGTCGGCTATATGATAGATTTTTTTTACCCCGAACAGTATTTAGGCTTGGTAGCCTTAATAAACCAACTCTATGAAGAGGAACATTCGACTTGGATGCCTGCTGGAAAAATGTCGGATAATTTTGTGCACCCAGCTGGTGCATACAATATGTAATCAGATGACATTCTTAGATAATTCCCATACATTTTGTCTCCCAAGGAGACCAGCCCAATGATAAAGAGTACACATATTTGCATAGTTAAAAAGTTCTGACTCTGTCTGAAGTTCCAGAGAGCTGTTGTCAAGACTTAAGAGAAGAAGAGAGTTGGAAGGGACCTTGGAGATCTTCAATTCCCTGCTCGAGCAGGAGACCCTATATTATTTCAGACAAATGGCTGCCCAGTCTCTTTTTTAAAGACCTCCACTGAAGAAGCACCCATAACTTCTGAAGACAAGCTGTCCCACTGGTTAATTGTACTCACTGTTAGGAAGTTTCTCCTAAATTATTATTATTTATTAGATTTATAGGCCGCCCAATCCCGGAGGACTTCAGGTTGCTTCTCTCCTTCGTTAGTTTCTTTTTCTTTTTTTAAGATAATTTTTTATTTTTATTACACAGACAACACATACACACAACAATAAAAAAACAAAAGAAAAAAAAGCATCATCACATACAGCATGTCGTTTGGTTACAAGTGTTCTGACATCCATATTCTCGAATAATAGCAATAGCAGTTAGACTTATATACCGCTTCATAGGGCTTTCAGCCCTCTCTAAGCGGTTTACAGAGTCAGCATATCGCCCCCAACAACAATCCGGGTCCTCATTTTACCCACCTCGGAAGGATGGAAGGCTGAGTCAACCTTGAGCCGGTGAGATTTGAACCGCCGAACTGCAGCTAGCAGTCAGCTGAAGTGGCCTGCAGTACTGCACTCTAACCACTGCGCCACCTCGGCTCTTTTACATGATCCAAAATAACATTTACCATCACAGATTTTTCATCTAGTATAACTAAATACCTTACTTTCATTGTACAGTATATGTTCAATTGCAACTAGTATGTTTTTTCCCCCAATAAATCATAATTCCCTTACATTCTTGATTGTCTATTTGATAACAGTATACCTTTATATAAGAGCCGCAGTGGTGGCGCAGTGGTTAAATGCAGCACTGCAGGCTACTTCAGCTGACTGCAGTTCTGCAGTTCGGCTGTTCAAATCTCACCGGCTCAGGGTTGACTCAGCCTTCCATCCTTCCGAAGTGGGTAAAATGAGGACCCGGATTATTGTTGGGGGCGATATGCTGACTCTGTAAACTGCTTAGAGAGGGCTGAAAGCCCTATGAAGCGGTATATAAGTCTAACAGCTATTGCTATTGTTATTGTTTTGCCCATCTATTATTGTGGTTGAAGCTGAAGTAGTCATTGACAGGTAGGACATTGTAGCAGATAATTGTGTGTATGATGCTTAGGTTGGATTGAAGGCGGCGTAGTTCCAGGTTGTAGAGAACTCTTCTTGTGAAATACCTCTGGACTCACTCAATCATATTAATGTCCAAGGAGGGAGGGAAGGAGGGAAAGAAGGAGAGAAGGAGAGAAGAAAGGAGGGAAGGAAGGAGGGAATGTAGGAGAGAAGGAAGGGGGGAAGGAAGGAGGAAAGGAAGGGGGAAAGGAAGGAGAGAAGGAGAGAAGAGGGAAGGAAAGAAGGAGGGAAGGAGAGAAGGAGAGAAGAAAGGAGGGAGGGAAGGGGAAGGAGGGAGGGAAGGAAGGAGGGAAGGAAAGAGAGTAGGAGAGAAGAAACGAGGGAAGGAAAGAGGGAGGGAGGGAAGAAGAAGTAGGACCGTTGTAAGATAAGATGGATCTATGGGATGGTAAGAAAGCAATTTTCAAGTATATTGTCAACTGTAGGGAAAAATTGTTATAAATACATATTATTAATAACAGTTATGAGACCATATAATTGTGAATGTATATATGAAATTGATAAAATAAAAAATTGAAAAAAAAAAGTAATGTCCAATTTTATTAAATAGTGAGCCACACAAATTCATAACTGGTTGTCAGGTATGAAAGACTGGGATCACAAGTGAGGTTCCAATTAAACTTGTTTATTATTACTCATGCCTATGCACGAGAATCTACTCAACTAATGATTAGTACTATTAAAGGGAGGATTGGATTTAATCCATTTATGGCTGTGTGCAGATTCTAGGCTGGTTCCTCTTTTGACTCCACCACCCCCCCCCCCCAGTGCTGCCACTGCTTAGCCTACACCGATCTTATGTTAAGCAACAAGACTTCATCATTTATGATATAGCAACACTGAAAGGTATTTACAAAAAAAAAGGGCTTCTTTTTGGCAATAAGCTTCTTAAACTGTTCTAGAGAAGAAAATGCTATTAGGTGAAAATCTCTTCCCTCCCCTTGAAATTTGGAGTCATTAGCCGATCTAAGAAAATTCATTTTAAAAAGCGAATTGCCCATTAACCTTCCAAAGGCGGTATGCATCGCGTTTCCCAAGATTTTATTAGCAAACAAATTCAGTTGCACACAAACACCTTTTGACACTGAATATAGCACTCACTTTACGGATGCTGGTATTAATCATCGTTGACAAAGTGTTAATCTTTTTCCAGCTTTGCTTAATTGAGGAAAATATAGAGCTACAGAATGTAAATGGCTTAAATTTATAATGTTGACTGGATGCGGGTCTGTTGCCTACCTTGTATTTAGCATTTTATGCAGTTGAGAGCTTGCAAAACTAGGCCCGAAATGTTCACACTGGTTGTTGAGCCTCCTATGAAGCTGAGCCATAGAACTTCCTCTGATCATGATTTCCCCTCTATTTTATGGTCTAGATTTGCCCGAAGACTTGATCTGCCTACAATCATGGCTTCTTTTTTCGTGGGCCATCAGAAGCTATGGCTGAGTATGCCAATCGATGTGCAGCATGTGAAAAAGAGATTCAATTTTAGTTGTATGATATTAGATCATCTGTTGATGACATGTAAGTTGGTTTGCTACCCCCTCTTATTGGTATCATGATTATGATTATTATTACCCTGTTGCTTTTCCTGTATGCTGAGAGTTTCTGTGCTGGAGACACATTCCTTGTGTGTCTAATCACCCTTGGCCAAATAAATCTGTTCTGTTCTGTTCTGTTCTGTTCTGTTCTGCTTTACTCTATTCTACTCTATTCTTCATTCCAATATCTATTCTATTCTATTCTATTCTATTCTATTCTATTCTATTCTATTCTATTCTATTCTATTCTATTCTATTCTATTCTATTCTATTCTATTCTATTCTATTCTATTCTATTCTATTCTATTCCACTCCACTCCACTCCACTCCACTCCACTCCACTCTGTTCTTCATTCCAATATCTATTCTATTCTATTCTATTCTATTCTATTCTATTCTATTCTATTCTATTCTATTCTATTCTATTCTATTCTATTCTATTCTATTCTATTCTTTTTATTCTATTCTATTCCATTCCATTCCATATTTTCTATTCTATTCTATTCTATTCTGTTCTTCATTCCAATATCTATTCTATTCTATTCTATTCTATTCTATTCTATTCCACTCCACTCCACTCCATTCCACTCTGTTCTTCATTCCAATATCTATTCTATTCTATTCTTTTTATTCTATTCTATTCCATTCCATTCCATATTTTCTATTCTATTCTATTCTATTCTATTCTATTCTATTCTATCCTATTCTATTCTATTCTATTCTTCATTCCAATATCTATTCTATTCTATCCTATTCTTCATTCGAATATCTATTCTATTCTATTCTATTCTATTCTATTCTATTCTATTCTATTCTATTCTATTCCTATTCCTATTCCTATTCCTATTCCTATTCCTATTCCTATTCCTATTCCTATTCCTATTCCTATTCCTATTTCTATTCCCATTCCATTCCATTCTTCAACAGGCATTAGTGAGATCTGTGGCTGAATGGGGATTTGAACCTGGGTCTTCCCAGTCTCACTTTGACACCATAAGACACTTTCCTGGTTTTCTCAGTAATCTTTTCTGTGAATAATTACATTCATGGATTTCAGTATTCTTAGTCACTTTTGCTATTGCTTTTTTAATAAAAAGTCTGGGATAAAAAGACATGAGCCTTGCTGAAACTCCAGGGAATTTAATTTAATTTCAGAACTATCACAAAAATCTCTCCCTCTCTTTAGTTGCAGATTGTCTGTGAGACGTGTCAGGTTGCTAATTCACTACTACTCCAACACACTGAGTTACTGTTCTCTTAAGTAATTACGTAGAAAGAAAAGAAACTTTTTCCAAGTCAAACCCTTGAAATACCAAATTCAGTAGTGTCAGGACAATGGACCAGAACCAGCTCCCCATGTTTACGTGGGATTAGAACAGCTTTGTATAGTCTTACTCATGGGTCAATGTATCTATAATCAACGCATTATTCTTCATGCTGATGTTTTATACTTTCTATATTTTTTAACTAGACCTGGCATTGCTATTTTCTCCCCTATTCATCGATAGCACACAACCTGGGGTGTGCTGCTGGGGGTTCACACCAATGGTGGGTTCCTACCAGTTCGGCCCAGTTTGACTGGTAGTGGTTTGGCAGCCCAGGCCTGCCACACCCCTGAATTGGTTCCCTGGTCAGGACCATTGGCACCGCCATCTTGTTTTTCTGTTGCGCACATGAGAGAATTGGCAGTAGTGCTGGCCAGAAACCACCCCTGGTTCTCACGGGTTCGGGCAATCCTCTAGCTAGGATAATGCCCAGTTCGGTGAACCCCCAAATGCCACCCCTGGCTGGCCATACCCACCCTGCCCCTCCCACCCCAACCTGCCCCTTCCGGGAGTCTCCACATAGCCCTTTCATCATGCCAGGTAACTGCAGGGCCTGTGCAGAGGCTTGGGGAGGGGGAGAACAGGTCTGTTTCCAGCCTCAGGAAAGCCTCTGGAGCCTGGGGAGGATGACCCCCCCCATGGTACAGGAGGCCATGACCACCATGGCCACGCCCACCCAGCAATGGGGCAGCGAACCTGTTGCTGCAATTTTTGAAGCACCACCCCTGCACACAACTGTCTTTTGTGAGAGATCCTGGATGCCATTTCAGAAGTTTGTTCTTCTGACATCAGAAGCGCTATGGATATGAGTATTTTCATTAGACGTGTCGGTGGTTTGGTTCACACATACCAGAGGTGGGTTCCTACCAGTTCGCACCTATTCGGTAGAACCGATTCGTCAAACCTACCGAACCGGTTAGAAGAGGTTCCATCAGTGGACCCGGAAAGCAGGCCACACCTACAGAAGAGGTTCCAAAAACCCACCACTGGCAAGGAGCTTGTAACTTGACAGCTTTAAGACTTGCATGCTTCAATGCCAGAGTTTCTGAATAGCTACTTGGACCAACCTAAGTACTAATTCATAATTTCATATCCGGTCACATGGGTGGCAAGCCACTCCCATCCAGTCACATGGGTGGCAAGCCACTCCCATCCGGTCACATGGGTGGCAAGCCACTCCCATCCGGTCACATGGGTGGCAAGCCACTCCCACAAAGGAGGCCACACCCACAGAGTAGGTTCCAACAATTTTTGAAACCCACCACTGACACATACTGAGAAGTCATAATATGGTTTGCTGAATTCTATTCAATGTATGAACACAGCCATTTGGACTCTTGACGATGATGCTACTTAATAATAACAACTGTAAAATATGTATCTATAAAAGCCAACTACCAATGTCATCCAGAACTGCCACTTGCCTCACATTTCGTTACCTCAGTTCAAACTGGCAGACGTTCCACTCCTTCACTCAGGAGCGGTCAGGGGCTCCTTACAAATACTAAATGTTGGTACTTCACCAAAATGTGTACCCCTTCAGCCTATGGAACTGCTTCCGAACTCAAGGCAGCGGGAGTTGGCGTGGCCAGCGTGTGAATCATCCGGCCTGCGGGCTGGGAGTTTAGACATTCTACTCCCCCTCCCCACCTGGAAAGAACTCTGTTCCAACTGCCACTTGCCTCACATTTCAAAAAGCCAGGGGTGCTGGTGGCCCGATCACATAGTTTTGTAGTGAAGCACAGGTATCCAGCTAGTTTTAATATATGTCTCAAAGTGGTGATCATGTTCCTACCTCTCCAAGTGTGTTTGGTTGGTCCAAAGCCATCCAAAGAGCTTTTGTGCCTAAGGGTTAAGGACTAGAACTCCCGGTCTCCTAGTTAGGCTAAACCTGACCAGTATGATTTGCTCAATGAATAAAACAAACTCTGGTTGGCAAACCCAACTGATAAGTCTATTAATTATGTTGTGGTCTGTGTCAATGGGCAGTGTGACTGGGGGAGCTCTACATAGTAAATACTTCCAGCTCAGAACTTTCATGCTTTCAAAGTTGGATTTATAGCTTTGGAAAAGCATCTGCTGCGAACATAAATTTTCTCAGTGTGTAGGTGTCAATCATGTAATGCTTTTCCTCTTTGATCATGGTTCTCCTATCCCTTTAGAGTAGATTTATCCTGCATTGATTCATTTGCAAAAATAGCACTTTGATGACTTCTTCTCAGGAATTGTTAAGCTATTGATCAATGTTCAGAAACAAGCTGGCTTCCCAACAACACTTCCTTGATTTACACTTACTTCCTCTCTGCTTCACTTATTGATTAGGCAAGCATTCCATTGGTTGCATACCTTCTTGAACACTCTTGAACACTATAACTGCTATTGCTAAGGTAAATGTTCCCCTTGCACATAGGTGCTAGTTGTTCCCGACTCTAGGGGGTGATACTCATCCGTTTCAAAGCCGAAGATTTCTCCATGGTCATGTCGCCAGATTTGACTAAATGCTGAAGGCACACGGAACCCTGTTACCTTCCCACCAAAGGTGATTCCTATTTTTCTACTTGCATTTTTATGTGCTTTCAAACTGCTAGGTTTGCAGAAGCTGGGACAAGTAACAGGAGCTCACTCCATTACGCGGGGCTAGGGATTCGAACCGCTGAAACTGCCGTCCTTTCTGATCGACAAGCTCAGTGTCTTAGCCATTGAGCCACTGCTTTCTTCTAAACCAATCGTTTCAATATTGGTGGGTTTTCTTTACAGTGGGAGCAACATAGTTCGAATGTTTTTATCAGGTAAATCCAAATTGCCCAGAGTTGCTGTGAGTTGGGAAGCATATCAGTTTAATGAATTAATTAATTCTTGACATAAATCCATAGTCCTTGGTTTCTTCTCCAAAGCTCCTTTAGAAGATAGGAGCCAGTTGAAATTTCCACAAATTGTTTATGGTATGGATTATAATTTAGCACAGTCAACGGTATGACTTTCTTATCCATTCCACGAAAGTAATACTTCCCACATAAATGGCCATAACAGCTGTAACCACATGTTTCTGACCTGCTTGGATTGCTGGTTCTGGCTGCCTTCATCACAGCCCAAAGGCTAGTATTATATTCTTCTGTGGTTGATCCCCAGCTAATATAATTTGTTTAAGTGTCTCTATCAATAGATCACCTGCATCGTTACGGGATACACCTCAGAGGCTGCAGTTTTGCCAAAGGAAGTTACTAACACTGTTCTTTTCCAAGTAGGCTATTAAATGAACATTGCTCAGTGTTTTCCCCTGTTGGCTTCAGCTGCCAAAACCTTCAGAAAGGATCCAGGTTTTGGAAGTGCTTTGCCTTGGTGAATTCAACCAGAGAGAAGGGAATAAACAGAGAGGTGAATGAGACACATGCTTGCGGGAAAGATGAATGGACTATGGAACGAATGATTTCAACCTCAGTCGACTAGAAGACCTGGACTAGGAGACCTCCATAGTCCCTTTCAACTCTGCTATTTGGTAATTTTGGCAAGCGAATATCCTGAGCCAGCCTAGATAACTCCCAGTGCATTATCCCGAAGGAAATGTAGCTCTGGGGAGGGTATTTTTTTTAACCTCTTTTCTCTATATTTGAATTGGTAAGAGCCGTGGAGGTGAAGTGCTTCGAATGCAGTTGTTTTGAGGGTGGGAGTTGAAACAATTTATGTCCAGGGTGCGAGGGGTGTGTAAATATTTTCACAGCCCGCTTTTTGACTCGTGCAGTGTGCAGGTTCTCGATGGAAGGTAGGTTGGCAGGAATTGGTTTTTTCCCCCCTGCAGTTTGACTTTCCTTGAGTTTTCCCTGTTTTTTGTCCTTTTGAATTTTACTCTTGGTTTCCCAATGCAACAGTCTTTGAAAAGAACTTGCTCCAATCACCTCCACCAGACCGATTAGATCCCACAGACTAGGCCTCCTCCGAATTCCATCCGCCGGCCAGTGTCGACTGGTGACTACCCGGAGGAGAGCCTTCTCTGTGGCTGCTCCGACCCTCTGGAACGAACTCCCCGTGGAGATTCGCACCCTCACCACCCTCCAGGCCTTCCGCAAAGCCCTTAAAACCTGGCTGTTCCAACAGGCCTGGGGCTAAAGAACCGTTGCCCCCGTCTCGAATGGTATGATTGTTGTGTGTTTTTAAATCATGTATTGTTTTTGTGTTGTTAATTTGTCTGTATCCCCCCTTCCCTGGTTTGAGTTGTGAGCCACCCTGAGTCCCCCTTCGGGGGAAAAGGGCAACATATAAATAAAATAAACATTCAAACAACATTCAACATTCTTCTGGGTTAGATTTGTGTTAGAGGTTGGTGGAGCTCCAGAATAATAAGAAGTGGGAGAGAGGACATCTCTGGAATTACCAAATTGGACCTTAATTTGCTTCATCCTTGCTACTTCAGTCCTAATTTGGAACCTCTTGGCTCTGGGAACCACACCAAGCATCTGTTTGCCCCAGTTTTATGCACTTTTAAAACTGTATGCATCGAATTTCATATCTCTTTTTTTTTCTGGAAGGAATCTCATTATCCTTCAGTTTTACCTACATCAGGATTGCCCAATAGGAACTGATTATCTCTGTAATGAAGTTCAGCAGGGGAGCCTGGTATAATCTATTCTTTAAAACACTATCTTACCCTAATGATTTCTATGTCCTTATTTACTGCAATCTCTCTTGCCTCGGTGACTGCATCTTTGCATAATAATCCAAGTATTTTGTATGGAAGACAGCACAGATTGATTTCCAGTGCCCCTTTTCATTATACCTGTAATTATAGATATACATCACAATCACACCCTAGACTGAATGCATGGTGTGAAATGCCTAAAAGGAGTAAGAAATTTTGGAGATAACGGATAATTTACATGGAAACCACTGGACATAATATCATATCTTGGTCTTGGCTCTAAACTCCATGGAATTGTAAGAAGGAAGCTTGAGTTTCTTCTGGTTTGGTTTTACTGGAGTGTGACCTCTGATGGTTTTTGCCCAAGACAAAATCAAGTATTCCTAATTTCATTAGTCTTGTCTTTACATACCCAAGCAATCATTTTGGTCATGCTTAGAAGTCTTCCTTGAAGTTCTTCCCCACATAAAGCTGTAAGAAGAAGGTTCTTTGGTTGATGTGGCTCCTTTTATGGAATACTGTCCCCAGGGATGATTCCCTGGTGCCTACACTGTTCATCTTGAGATGAAGAAGCTTCTTGGAGGAGAAGTCTTCAAAAGAAAAACCAGAAAGTCCAGTTGCCTCTTGAAAAAAAAAGCATCTTTGGGACAACCATGACCTGGTTGACTGAGAATCTCCGTAGACATGTTCTTCTTTCAGCATTGACAAACTGTCTTTCTTGACTGAACCAGTTTGTTCTCTTTGATGTTTGATGACCACATATAGCTATTACCTACTCTGCATTTTCCTCTATGCCAGTTCTTGCCTTTTTAGAAACCCTTTCACTGATGTTTGAAAGGGTATGCAATCTTAGCCTAGAGGACAGTGGTGGGTTTCAAAAATTGTTTGAACCTACTCTGTGGGTGTGGCCTCCTTTGTGGGAGTGGCTTGCCGCCCATGTGACTGGATATGAAGATACCGACGATACTTGTCAGAACAACCTTAAATTACCTCACACACAGCACTGGCATGCATAAGAATATGATTTGTTTTTTAAAAAGCATCTTTGGTTTGCATTAAAACAACTTCAACACACACAATGTTCTGATTGCACCACAAACGCAGTAGACATCCTTACCTTTCCCAGAGGCACTGAGTTTTATAAATAGGAGCATGATAGTGTAGAATAATCATATCCAAGGACCAGTGGTGGGTTTCAAAAAAATTTGGAACCTCTTCTGTAGGTGTGGCCTGCTTTCCGGGTCCACTGGTGGAACCTCTTCTAACCGGTTCGGTAGATTTGACAAACTGGTTCTACCGAATAGGTGCGAACTGGTAGGAACCCACCTCTGCTAGAGGACCATATTATTATGGTGATTGGAGAGAAAATAAAATACCACTAAATAAATAAACGTAAAACTTAGCTATGCTGGTCCATGGGAGAAGAAGATTTGCTATCTGATACAATTTGGTGTCGTGGTAAAGAGGCTGGACCAGAAGACAGGAGACAGTTATTTCTAGTCCCAATTTAGGCATGAAAGCCAGCTAGGTGACTTTGGGCCAGTCACAAAGATACTGTGAGTTCTAGTCCCACCTTAGGCATGAAAGCTGGGTAGTTGACTTTGGGCCAATCACCAGGAGACTGAGAGTTCAAATGCCACCTTAGACATGAAAGTCAGCTGGGCCAATCACCAGGAGACAGTGAGCTCTAATCCTGCCTTAGGCATGAAAATTGTCTGGTTGAAAGCCAGCTGGGCCAATCACCAGGAGACTGAGAGTTCAAATCCCACCTTAGACATGAAAGCCAGCTGGGTGAGTTTGGGCCAATCACCAGGAGATGTGAGCTCTAATCCTGTTTTAGGCATGAAAATTGGGTGATCTTGAGTCAGTCACTCTAAACACAACTCACCGCACAGGGTTATTGTTGTGGGGAAAATAGGAAGAAGAAGGAAAATTAGGTAAGATTGCCCCCATGAGTTATTTATAGAAATAATAAAAGTGGATAAAAAATATCTGATAAATAAATAAATACAATCCTAATTGGGGATACTGTAGATCAGTCCCAGATGCTTTTGGGTGCAAAGTATATATTTTAGCCTTTAGTTAAATCACTTCTATGGGCAAAGCCATCCATTATATTATAGCAATAGACATATACTGCTTCATAGTGCTTTTACAGCCCTCTCTAAGCGGTTTACAGAGTCAGCCTCTTGTCCCCCAACAATCTGGGTCCTCATTTTCCCTACCTTGGAAGGATGGAAGGCTGAGTCAACCTTGAGCCTGGTGAGATTCGAACTGCCAAATTGCAGTCAGCCGGCAGTCAGCAGAAGTAGCCTGCAGTACCACAGTCTAACCACTGTGCCACCAGAGCTCTTATTTATGTTTCCCTCTTAGCATCACTTCCATCAAAGCTTCTCACTGAATTATTGCCTCAGCTATTCAGAGAAAATATATAAATTCCAATCAGCAGAAGAGCTTCCCTTGTTGTCAGTGTGAAATAATCTAGTCACGCTGGCTTTATTCTGTATTTTTCAAGGCGAATGTTTACTGCAATCTGGCATAGCTGATGATGTGATAAGAGGTTCCTTTTAACACATTTACCTAATTATTTGTTTTGCAGAACAGGTTTCTACATTATTCAGAGTAGGAGACATTATTAAAATCAGGGGGAAAGATGGGAAAGATCAGATATAGCAATAGCAATCACCCTTAGACTTATATACCACTTTACAGTGCTTTACAGCCCTCTCTTAGCAAATTACAGAGTCAGCCTCTTGCCCCCAACAATCTGGGTCCTCATTTTACTGACCTTGGAAGGATGGAAGGCTGAGTCAACCTTGAGCCTAGTGAGATTCGAACTGCCAAATTGCAGGAAGCCGGCAGACAGCAGAAATAACCTGCACTACTGCACTCTAACCACTGCGCTACCGTGGCTCATATGACTACATTTGGCTCCTAGCGCTGTGCGTAAGTGGGGGAAACCTGGATATATATTCTGCATGTTTTGTAACATTCTGTATCCATAGATACGTATTAACATGGCTGACTGGGGAATTCTGGGAGCTGAAGTCCATGCATCTTAACGTTGTTGAGGTTGAGAAACATTCAATTCGAGGATTGGTTTGTTCCAGGGATAAGCCCAACTCTGCATGACATGTTTTGACAAGAAATGTTTTGGATATGGAACATTCTGACTTCTACTAGGATATTCTGTGCCTGGAATGCAGAGTTTTGTCTAAAACCATGACTTTGGGGAAAGATTACATTTGTGTTCCACTAGAATGTAAAAATATATATAACTCCAGTGAGATTGGAAATGGAGATGAAAAAGTTCTGAGCACTGGAAATTTAAGCTTCTTATAAACTTGAATTCTAAGTTAGCTTACCTTAGTTAAGTTGGAGCTTAATTCTAGCTATAGTTTATGATCTGTGGACTAGGGAAATTAGGGTAAAATCGGCACTCATCTCCTCGGAATGTTTAGCATGATAAAAAGCAGCACCGTTAAAAGAAGTGTCTTCCTTATTTCCCTAAGAAAATTGTATTTACAAAAATATATTGTCTTGTTTTGCTAGAGGTCAACAGAGTTTGGCCAGAAACGACCACATCCGACATCTCTTCCTTCTTCATTTTTGTTTTGCTCAAATGGAAGAGAGAATTAAATTGTGGCTGCTTCCCATGCTGAGAATGTCAGATTTCTATTTTAAAATAGCTCTTTCTAAATATTACACATTATCTATAATTTTTTTTTTCGGGGGGGGGGGGGCTTGTTATTTTTATTACTAAGCACATTTGAATAACAAGATCTTTTTTTTTTCCTCTTAAGAGTTCATCAGCTCCTGCTGTTTTTCTCTCTTCCTCCCTAGAATTATGATCCTCTTGGAAATGCTTACAGTAATTGGGGACTGAAGAAGTCGTAATGAGGTCAGAAAAGGAATGATCAGGAGGAGGGTGAAAGATGAGAATGAAAAAGAAGAGAAAAAAAAGATTCAGCCTCCTTCCTCGCCTGCCTTAGAGAATAGCCTGCCTTATATAATAGAATCAATAGACTAGGGATAGAATCAAGATCACATAAAGTGTTAACACCACTTTATAATTCCTTTGGTAAGGCTACACTTGCAATTCCACATCCAATTTTGATTGTGATGATGTAAAAAAGATGTTGAGACTCTAGAAAATGTGCAGAGAAGAGCAACAGGTGCTAGTTGTCACCTACAAAGCCCTTCATGGTATTGGATCTGCGTACTTGAGAGACCGCCTACTGCCAATTACCTCCACTAGGCCAATAAGATCCCATAGATTAGGCCTCCTCCGAATTCCATCAGCCGGTCAATGTCGACTGGCAACTACCCGGAGGAGAGCCTTCTCGGTGGCTGCTCTGACCCTCTGGAAGGATCTCCCCGTGGAGATTCATACCCTCACCACCCTCCAGACCTTCCGCGTAGCCCTTAAAACCTGGCTGTCTTTAACGATGTATTGTCTTCATGTATATAACTTGTTTTGTCCTTCCCTCCCCCTGAATTGTGAGCCGCCCTGAGTCCCCTCAGGGAAAAGGGCGGCATACAAATAAAGTAAATCCAAATCCAAATCCAAATCCAACAAAAAATGGGTATGTTTAGTTTAATGAAAAAGGTGGCTCAGTGGCTAAGACACTGGGCTTGTCGATCAGAAGGTTGGCAGTTCAGCGGTTCAAATTCCTAGCACCACGTAATGGAGTGAGCTCCCGTTATTTGTCCCAGCTTCTGCCAACCTAGCAGTTCGAAAGCACATAAAAAGTGCAAGTAGAAAAATAGGAACCACCTTTGGTGGGAAAGTAACAGCGTTCCGTGCGCCTTCGGTGTTTAGTCATGCCGGCCATAGGTTACGGGAGCTCAGTCAATTATGCGGCACTAGGGATTCAAGCCGCCAAACTGCCAACCTTTCTGATCGACAAGCTCAGCACCTTAGCCACTGAGCCACCGCGTCCCACATTTTTTATATATCCATTCAGTTCCAGGCTGGAGATAAAAAAGTCCTTGATATTTGTACATTTAACCCTGTGTTTTTAGGAAAGAAAATATAACTTAGTGTCATTCTCCATGTTGAGGATCACTGGCTGCAGGTCTGTGAATCATCCTTCCCGGCCCATGTAAATGCACGTGAAATAATAGAGGGGACTTCAAATTCTACTGATTTTCTTGCAGAAAGTAATGTTAGTTTTTTAACTCCCTCCCTGATCTCATTCCAGAACAGTTTAACTGGAAGAAAAAAAATGTATCATTTCCTTCCATTATCTATGCCTTCTTATGGCAACCTTCCTATTGAAACACATCGCTGTAATATTCCCAATTGTCAGCTCTCTGATATTAAGTGAGATTCGTTCAAGGCTCCTGCTGATAATGTTATGTCGATTAAGTTGGACTCCGAAAAGATGCAGCAATCGGCTCGCAAACCTATAATACTATTCACGTATCACGATTATTTTACTTCTTTCCCTCCTGAAAATCTTAACCAGAATTTCTGTAGGAAATTAGATCAAGGGATGTGTCTGCATTCTACTACACGCAGCCCTCGACTCGCAACCTCAAAATTTCTGTTGCTAAGTGAGACAGTTGTTAAGTGAATTTTGCTTCTGCTTTAGGACTATTTTTGCTACGGTTGTTAAGAGAATCGGGGCAGTTGTTAAACTTGTGACACCGTTGTTAAGTGAATCTGGCTTCCCCATTGGCTTTGCTTGTCAGAAAGTCGCAAAGTGGGATCACATGACTTTGGGACACAGCAATGGTCATAAGTATGAGTCAGTCTCCACTTAATCACAGAAACTTTGGGCTCAATTGTGGTCATACAATGAGGACTACCCATGAAGTCTCTGGATTGTTTTTAACAAGTAAATCATCCACATTCCTCATTCAGACTCAACGAAAACCAGTTATGGCATTACATTCAATTTCAACATCTGCCCCTCTCAGAAAATATGTCAGTTTTGACCTGAAGGTCAGAGAGGCAGACATGAGAGAGGGAGACTTGTCAAAACTTGTTTCCACAAGCAGAGAGATATCTGGTGTGTCAGGCTGCCCTGCCCTCTTTTCAGAAGCGAAAGACTCCAATCTGCAGCCGAGACAGAGGACTTCTCTTGAACCCAGGCCTGACCTGGGAAAGTGCCTCTCTAAAGGAGACATCCTTGGGAATATCATGTGAGCTCCATCTTCAAGATGACTGTTCTTCTGGGTGGATTGTCTTGGTACATCACATCTTTTTATAAGTAAGTCAAGAAGGAAGGAAAGAAGGAAGGAAGGAAGGAAAGAGGAAGGAAGGAAAGCGGATGACAAGAGAAGAGAAAGGAATAGAATAGAGGAAGGAAGATAGAAGGGGAAGAAAGAAAGAAGAGGAAGGGAAGGAGGAAAAAAAGAAATGGATAGAAGAAAGGGTAGAAGGAAGGGAGGAAGAAGAAGAAGGAGAAAAAAGAAAGGAAGGAGATGGCAAGAGAAGGGAAGAAAGGGAGGAAGGAGAAGGAAGGAGGCAGAAGAGAAGGGGAGGGAGGAAGGGAGGAAGGAAGAAGGAGAAGGAAGGAGGCAGAAGAGAACAGGAGGGAGAAAGGGAGAAAGGTGGAAGGGAGGAAGGAAAGAAGAAGGAAGGAAGGAAAGTGGATGACAAGAGAAGAGAAAGGAATAGAATAGAGGAATGAAGATAGAAGGGGAAGAAAGAAAGAAGAGGAAGGGAAGGAGGAAAAAAAGAAGATGGATAGAAGAAAGGGTAGAAGGAAGGGAGGAAGAAGAAGAAGGAGAAAAAAGAAAGGAAGGAGATGGCAAGAGAAGGGAAGAAGGGGAGGAAGGAAGAAGGAGAAGGAAGGAGGCAGAAGAGAACAGGAGGGAGAAAGGGAGAAAGGTGGAAGGGAGGAAGACAGAGAAGGGTGGAAGGAAAGAAGAAGGAAGGAAGGAAAGCAGATGACAAGAGAAGGGAAAGGAAGAGAACAGAGGAAGGAAGATAGAAGGGAAGAAAGAAAGAAGAGGAAGGGAAGGAGAAAGGAAAGACGATGGAAGATAGAGAGAAGGAACAGACAAGGACGGGAAGCAGATGACAAGAGAAGGGAAAGGAAGAGAAAAGAGGAAGGGAGGAACGAAAGAAGATGGAAGGAAGGAAGGAAGGAAACAGAAGGAGTTTGACAGCCCAAATCCAGAGCAAGAAAAAAGATTTAAAAATTCATGAACCACTTCATTGGTTTAAATCTCTTTTACCGTCCCACTTCTAGCACAAATGAAATGAAAGCCACCGGATGAATGCTAATGGCCATCTTCGGCTGCTCCAAAGGAGTGGACACACTGTTGTGATAATGAGTAAAATGGAAACTGAAGTCGGGAGACACCAAGAGAAAAAGTGGCGTTTTCCATTTTTATTTTCCTTGCTTACTTCAGATGGATATCATTAAATCGCTTTTATAGGAGTCAAAGGAGAGACTGTTCTGGGCTCTGGATAGTGGCAGGGGCATTAAGTGGATTTGACATTACCGAGAATGAGACTCAAACATCCATTCACTTCGCCGCTGTCTCCTCTTGACTTCCCCCTCCCTCCCCGACTGTCTCCTTCAGATGGCAACTCGGCAATTGGGAAGTCATATTGCAAAGTATTGTCTGCTGGTTCTTGTGATATTTTGCATTTAAAAAAACAACAAACTTTCAGGCCAGGAAAGGAAATCCTTCCTGGCAGCTGTAACTGGCTTTTCGAGATACCAAGAAAGATATTAAGCTAGGATGCTTTCAAGGTTTGATGTACTTACTGCCCCCGTATCTATCCAGAGTAGGGTGAAATGGGGCTGTGCTCCAGTTCCTGCTCTACTTAATTTTGATATAAATTGACTGGCACAAGCTTGTCAGGGTTGAATCTTTCCTGAACAGAAAGATCTCTTTTACTTCTCCTACGTGGAGATGACACCTTCATTCTTTTCCCATCCCGAATAAGCAGCCGGATGTCCCTCAGGGATCCTATTGCAGAGAACAGGATCTTGTTCTTTTAATTAGGCCCAAATAAAATGCAATGATGCATCACCGTGTCTGGAAGAGTGAGGTTGTTTATAATCCAGCAGGCTGTCATTTCAATATTTTGGAAGTTTTTCTTTTTGGCATCAAAAAGGAAAAGTCAGGGACCAAAATTGTCAGCCTCTGTTTTGCTGCTTGCTTTTCGGCTGCCATTGAAATGGGGAGGGAGGGCATGGTATTTGGGTATGGGTAATAATCTGTACAGGAGGACTGTTAATTGAGAGTTGTTCTCACCATCGTCTGCGCATGTGGCAAGGAGGGGAGTTTCCCGCCAAGGCCAACTGTCCGGCATACCAACCTGATGATGATTTTTGAAGATGTCTCCCACCTGACAGCTGTGGTGATATTGGATTGGACTATGGACTGGGGTTACCAAGGGGAGGGGAATGGGTCATGTATTGATATCTAATGCTTTTGCCCGCTTTTGCTCAGATCCAGCTTTGCTTAGCTTCTATTTACTTATAATCAGTAAAAGTACTCTTAATTCTGCAAAATGGAGTTGAGTGGTTTCTTTCTTGGTTATTAAGTGAAGCAACATCTGACAAAAATAGGGAATGAGGAAGTTGAAAAACAGCTTCTGAGGAGATTCCCTGAGAAGAAGGAAAAGATCAGTCCAAGATGGCATCTGCGAATGTCCAAATCCAAAGTCTCATCCTTTTTTTTCATGTTGTGAGACAAAAAGGAACAATCACATCCTGGCACTGTTATAGCCCACCGGCTGCCAGCAGACTCGGCCAATGAAGAGGTTGGGGAAGACGTTGGGCCAGTTCTGGGGCCTGGGGAAGGTTCTGATGGATGCTCAGCCTCAGACACACAGATAGAGCCAGGGATATCCAACATTTTCCAGCCACCGGAGAGGCAGCTGGTTTTGGAGGCTAATAAGAGTGAGGAGCAAGAACAGTTGGGGCCTGTTCCAGATGCATGTATGCGCAGAGCAGTTAGGAGAGGTGAACAATGGAGGACAAAGAGTTTACTCGGGAAGCAAAGCACATGTGGATGCTGAATGGCCCCTCACTGGTTGGGGAATAATAGAAGGGAAAGGGAGTGGTGGTCGTAGGAGGCAACAGTTCGGATTTCTGAAGATTTTGCTCATTGTGTTTCGTGCCACAAAGACTGCTTGCCAGAACTTAATTTGCAGCCTTTTGGCTGGGAGCCGCAGGGCCTGACAATGATCCCAAGGAACTGATAGTTAACTCTTGGGAGGACTATCGCCTGGACTTTTCGGTGTGTGAATGCCATTAATTCATAGGAGATAAATAAAGAGGGTTTTTCCATGACAAGGAGTCTAAGGCTGGGTCAGAACAGGCAGCAATGATGACATATAAAGCAGAAGTTTGGAATTCTCTGGTCTATGAAGCCCAAGTTGGTAAATAATATCCAGTTCTGATTTCTAAGGACCTCAGCTGGTATGCCTCACTGTGTTTCCATCCAGTCCTCTGATAGGGCTGGAAGCTAGGCAGATCTTTCTACAAGCCCTGCAGATGGCTTTGCTGCTTAGCTCAAATTAATTCACTTTGAGATGCTTCTGGCCTCTTTGACCCTTTGAGAGAGCTTTGCAAAGGAACAATCATGAAGTTAAAGTTCTTTGCAATATCCGAGTACATTGGGTTACGATAAGGCCTGGCTGGAATTGAAACTGTTGATGTAGGCTTTTTCAGAGGAGCCATGCTTTAGCCTAAAATTATACTGCATAGCTCTAACCAGAGGTGGTATTCAGCAGGTTCTGACCAGTTGTGGAGCACCGGTAGCGGAAATTGTGAGTAGTTCGGAGAACCAGTAAATACCACCTCTGGCTGGCCGCGCCCCCATCTATTCTCTGCCTCCCGAGTCCCAGCTGATTGGAAGGGAATGGAGGTCTTACAGTAATCTTCCTCTGGACTGGGGAGGGAATGGAGATTTTCCTTCCCCTGCCATGCCCACCAAGCCATACCCACCAAGCCACGCCCACAGAACCAGTAGTAAAAAAAATAATGAATCCCACCACTGGCACTAACCCCTTATTTTTCTGATTGCATTTTTGTCCCTAATATAGATGAGGTTTTTATCTTGGCTTGTTATAACATGCTATGCCCAGGACGATTAGAAGGATATCTTTTCTGTAAGAATGTCTTCGCTCTGTGAGACTGGATGATTGTTGGAGGAATTTAACATATTCTTTTCCATTGTTCACCATGGTAGAAGCACCTGCTTTCCCCTTTTTGGTCTTATCATGGAAATCTAAACGATTATCTTTTCTCTCTGCTTTGTAGTCATTACATAATGAAGAAGCCTTCTTGCCCTTTACAACTCATTCCCTATTTTTGGTGCATGATTTAGAGAGAGAAAAAAAGAGAGAACTCCATTTTCACTGTGGGAGAGATTTTCTATTACAGTATATAGTTTTATATTTGGGAAAGAAAGAAAGAATAAAGGGAGGAAGGAAGGAAGATAGAGAGAATGGAGGAATGAAGGAAGATGGAGAGAAAAAAGATAGGAAGGAAGGGGAAGAAAGGAAGGAAGTAAGGAAGGAAGGAAGGACCATTTCTCCCTCCTTCCCTCCCTCCCTCCCTCCCTCCCTCCCTCCCTTCTTTCCTTCCTTCTTTCCTTCCTTCCTTCCTTCCTTCCTTCCTTCCTTCCTTCCTTCCTTCCTTCCTAGAATAGCATAGAATAGCATAGAATAGCATAGAATAGCATAGAATAGCATAGAATAGCATAGAATAGCATAGAATAGCATAGAATAGCATAGAATTCTTTATTGGCCAAGTGTGATTGGACACACTAGGAATTTGTCTTTGGTGCATATGCTCTCAGTGAACATAAGGAGAATAAAATACATTCATTGAATAAAAGATACAACACTTAGTGATAATCAAGGTTACTAATAAACAATCAAATTGTACTAGTAAACTACTACATAAACTTACTAATAAACTTCCTTCCTTCCTTCCTTCCTTCCTTCCTTCCTTCCTTCCTTCCTTCCTTCCTTCCCTCCCTCCCTCCCTCCAATCCACCCTCCCTCCCTCCCTCCCTCCCTTCCTATAAAAATATTAAGGGGAACCCACATGGCGAGGTGGTTTATGCTGATCTATGACTGTAATACATATATGATTTCATTCAATGTGGATTTGATGATGCAGTTGGGTCTCTGTTTTACCCTCTCCATTCTATGCGGCCAATTGTCTCAAGCCCACGAATTCACAAATCGACTACATGGGGAGACAATGGAGCTCTGATTCAAGGCAGAGCTGAGCCATTGTCTGGGTAACCAGGGAGAGGAGACTATTCCTCTCTGCAATCCCCACGTGGACGCTCCTCCAACCTTCCCTTCTAATGTTGGTAGCCTCATTTCTTTCAAGGATATTGTAAAGCTTCATTCGAGTCCAGCGGAATAGTGTAGTATATTTTGGGTTTTGTCTGAGCTATTGCTTCCTCAGACCTCTGCCTAGGATTCCCAAACAATAGAGGAGAATACAGTATTCTAAAAGGGACGCAGTGGCTCAGTGGCTAAGACACTGAGCTTGTCGATCAGAAAGGTCGGCAATTTGGTGGTTCGAATCCCTAGCTCTGCGTAATGGACTGAGCTCCCATCACTTGTCCCAGCTTCTGCCAACCTAGCAGTTCGAAAGCATGTAAAGCATGTAAAAATGCAAGTAGAAAAATAGGGACGACTTTGGTGGGGGGGAGGTAACAGTGTTCTGTGCACCTTCGGCATTGAGTCAGGCCAGCCACAGGACCATGGAGACGTCTTCGGACAGCGCTGGCTCTTTGGCTTTGAAACAGAGATGAGCACTGCCCCCTAGAGTTGGGAACGACTAACACATATGTGCGTGGGAACCTTTACCTTTTACGATATTTGTCACCAAGGGTTGAACTGTGGGGGTCCTTGATGTTTTCTGAGTTTGGTTGTTTTTCAAGCAATCCTTTGCAACCCTGGCATGAGTCTGACGTACCTCTGCTCTCCCTTGATGTCTCTGTTTGGCTTTCTACTACCAGGTTACTAACTAAAAGACCCTTTCCCCATTATCCTATACCCACCCAAAATGCTGTGATGAACAGTTTTAATTCAAGGGTCACCCTATTGATCATTGAATCCGATACAGGCAATCCTCAATTTACGATCACAATTGATCCCCAAATTTCTGTTGCTAAGCCAGACAGCTTTGCCACACTTTGCAACCTTTCTCGCCATAGCTATTAAGGGAGTAGCAATAGCAATAGCAGTTAGACTTATATACCACTTCATAGGGCTTTCAGCCCTCTCTAAGCGGTTTACAGAGTCAGCATATTGCCCCCAACAACAATCCGGGTCCTCATTTTACACACCTCGGAAGGATGGAAGGCTGAGTCAACCTTGAGCCGGTGAGATTTGAACAGCCGAACTGCAGAACTGCAGTCAGCTGAAGTAGCCTGCAGTGCCGCATTTAACCCCTGCGCCACCTCGGATCTAGTTGTTAAGTTAGTAGCATGGTTGTGAAATGACTCTGTTTCCTCATTGATTTTGCTTGTCAGAAGGTCACAAACGGGGACCCCAGGGCCCCAGGACACTACCACCATCATAAATATGAGCCAGTTGAAGTGTCCAAATTTTGACTACACAACCATGGGGATGCTGGTCATAAGTCACTGAGAATGTTACTATGTTACCATGTAATGAGAAGTTTCCAAGAGAACAATCAAGCTCAGGAAGCACCAGGGACCCCACAGTTTAACCCTGAGCTACAAATATTCTCTTCCATAGGATCTCATCTCTCTTCCCATCTTTAGATCCACACCCATCTCAGCAACATATATTATAATATAGGCCTGTTGCTTTGATAAAAAGTTGACTAAGAGGGCAGTTCAGTTCTCCATCAGATCCAAGGTCACCTCCTCCATATGTTTTCTCTCATCGCCAATAACATACTTATATTTCAGAGAAGCATTAGCCTAAATTAACCTAATTATGTATGACAGCTAATTCTGAGTGGGAAGGAAGTGTTAAGAGACTTAAGGTTTTAAATATAACTCATCATATCCTTAACTTGTAGTCAGAAAGATGATAAAACTCGGTAGGATAAATGAACCCAGAGGGGTGAATGGAATATGTCAAGTTATGAAAAGCTGCTGTGAGTCAACTATTAATGTCATGCTGACATCTTTCTGTCAATTTCCCCAAAGGTTACTTCTCCACTTTCCATTTTTCGAGCTTATTTTCAAAAGAGGACTTCTTTTAAACTCCCGTTGTTGGTTTATTTGGTTGTTGTTTGACTCTGGTTGGAGATGGCAGAAGCTGGATGGTGCTTTGAGGTTCTGCTGTCCATCTTTCCATTGTTTTGAAGTCTACCTAGTTAAGGTATACTGCTCACTCTGAAGAAGCTGCATAGGACAAATTTCCTTTTGAGGTCTTCTGTCAGAGGTGGGTTGCTGCTGGCTTGGCCTGGTTTGGCTAAACCGGTAGTGGAATTCAGGCCTGGGTCACAGAATTGGCAGCGACCCAGGCCTGCCACGCCCCCGAACCGGTTCCCTCATTGCTCCTTGGCTGCCACCATTTTGGATTTTAGTGCACCGCTTGGCCGCCACCATTTTGGATTCTAGTCCACCACTTGGCCGCCACCATTTTGGATTTTAGTGCACCGCTTGGCACCACCATTTTGGATTCTAGTCCACCACTTGGCTGCCACTATTTTGGATTTTAGTGCACTGCTTGGCTGCCACCATTTTGGTTTTTCGTGCACTGCTTGGCCGCCACTATTTTGGATTTTAGTGCACTGCTTGGCTGCCACCATTTTGGATTTTAGTGCACTGCTTGGCTGGCACCATTTTGGATTTTAGGGCACTGCTTGGCTGCCACCATTTTGGATTTTAGTGCACCACTTCGCTGCCACCATTTTGGATTTTAGTGCACCGCTTGGCCGTCACCATTTTTGATTTTAGTGCACCGCTTGGCCGCCACCATTTTGGATTTTAGTGCACCACTTGGCCACCATTTTGGATTTTAGTGCACTGCTTGGCCGCCACCATTTTGGATTTTAGGGACTGCATGTGCACAGTTCACGGTAAATTGTTCTGCACATATGTGCACGTTGCACGTGGGTTGCGAACCGGTAGTAACGCCGACAGCAACCCACCCCTGTCTTCTGTTAGGATTTCATTCAAGTATGGGAATCCAATTATACTGAATATCATTAGAGCAATAAATTGACAATATGAACCAAGAGAGTAAACTCTTCTGCAATTACATTTCATTATTGCATATGTATTTAATTAAAACTTGGTTTAGTCACTTGGCTTGGAGGCCTGAGGAAGGTGCTCAGCAGGAGAAGTGGTTGATGGGGTAAGAAGACCTCATCCCCATGCTGTCTGTCTCTTAGTCCTGGTTTTTGACATAGTTTTTTTGCTATAGTTTGAACATTTAAATTTGCCTTGTATATTTTAATTATTTATTTGTCTGTTTATCCTGGGCAATGACAGATGTTTCTCGATCAAAGTGCAAAGGAAAAATATATATGCTGTGAACATCACCTAGGTGTCAGGAAGGGCATCAGGCCAGTAAACGCTCTGCTCCATTCAAATGCCTCAACTGCACTCCGATCAAAGGGATTACAAAAAGAAAAGAAAAAGGCTTTTTATAATCTGTAAACCATCCAGAGTCACTTTACAGGGGAGATATGTTGCATAAAAAAATTAATAAGAATAGGATAGAATAACCCAACTCTGTTATTCTATTCTATTCTTATTAATTTTTTTATGCAACATATCCAACCCCCTGCCTAGACAGGAAACCCTATACCATTTCAGACAAATGGTTATCCAACATAAATAATAATATTGTTGTTGTTGCCAGTGTTCTATATCCCACCCATAAAAATATCTTCCCAATTTTCTTCTTTGGGAATAAAATAAAATACGTCCCTTTTAGGTCAAAGGCAGTAGTTCAAGAACAACACAAAAGAAATTCCAGGTATAGTACTTCTCCATTATTCGTATATTTATACTGGTTTAATTTTTTTTTTCCTTTAGGGATTTCGGTTACTATTTTCTTTAAAATGCAGGAAGTTGATGTTTCCACTTCATTTTATTGCATCATTCATTTCAATCTGGGAAGGTATATTTTAGAGAGGGAATAATCTGGCCAACTCTATCATGTGGGTTCTACATTATCCTAACCGCATTGGGCTGGAATCTGTAATCTAACTTTATTTTAAACAATTCCTGTGTGGTGTCATGGAAATTACATCAACAAAGCAACTAATCTGATGGCTTATCTCCCTTTGGGGAAAAATAAAATATTTTATGAGGGCTCAAACAGCATTAGTGGGCAGAAGAGATAATGAAACCTGACTATCAAACATTCACTTCTGGTTTCTCTAGAAATGTTCGTTTTGTTGGAATAAAAGAATGGGGGCTGTTTGTGCTACTTTTGTAAACTCTGCAGTGTAAAGAATTCTAATCTCATCTTCCTCAATCCCATCCCATGTATCGTTTGGCTTTTGTCGAAGGGTCTTGAAATGTTAAATTCAGTGGTGGGTTTCAAAAATTGTTCGAACCTATTCTGTGGGTGTGGCCTCCTTTGTGGGAGGGGCTTGCCACCCATGTGACCGGATGGGAGTGGCTTGCCGCCCATGTGACCGGAGATGAAGATGCCGACGACATTTGTCAGAACCACCTTAAATTACCTCACACACAGCACTGGCATGCATAAGAATATGATGTAAACTTGTTTTCTAAAAGGCATCTTTGGTTTGCGTTAAAACAACTTCAACACACGCAATGTTCTGATTGCACCACAAACGCAGTAGTCATCCTTACCTTTCACAGAGGCATTGAGTTCTATAAATATGAGCATGATAGGGTAGAATAATCATATCCAAGGACCAGTGGTGGGTTTCAAAAAAATTTGGAACCTCTTCTGTAGGTGTGGCCTGCTTTCCGGGTCCACTGGTGGAACCTCTTCTAACCGGTTCGGTAGATTTGATGAACTGGTTCTACCGAATAGGTGCGAACTGGTAGGAACCCACCTCTGGTTAAATTACAAGAGAAGCATTGTTTTAAACTTGGCAGGAAATGAGGCATTCAGAATGAAGAATGGCTTTTTATTATGATCACAAAAAAAATGGTGGTTGAAGTGCAGCATTGCAGGCGAATGAAGCCCATGGTTTGGAGTTCATTTTCGATGGGAGTCAAAATTGACTCAGCCTTCCATCCTTCTGGGGTCGGTAAATGAGAACTCAGATTGTTGGGAGCAAATAATACTTCTACATTGCAAACCACCCAGAGAGTGCTGTAAAGCACTATGGGGCAGTATATAAATCTAAATGCTATTGCTATTGCTAAGAGCAGTTTTCATAAGCTGTAAGTTATCCTAAGCGTTGATGTGGCAAGTTTAAAATGCA
Organism: Thamnophis elegans; assembly: GCF_009769535.1. Taxonomy (NCBI): domain Eukaryota; kingdom Metazoa; phylum Chordata; class Lepidosauria; order Squamata; family Natricidae; genus Thamnophis; species Thamnophis elegans. The sequence goes on along the minus strand of NC_045554.1, from coordinate 40,538,030 downwards.
ACTGAAATTATAATAGAATAGAATAAATTAGGAAAAAAACTGTCCTTGTGTCTAGTTGTTCTGGTGTGCAGTGCCTACAGTGTCGTTTTGAGGGTAGACATGGAAACAATTTATGTCTAGGATGTGAGGGCTCTGTAGATATTAACATGCCATTTATCAAAAAGACAGATGTTCCATTAAAATAATGTTTCCCAACTTTGGTGGTTTCCAGATACAGGAACTTCAATTCCCAGAACCTTCATTTACTAGCCATGCAGGCTGGAAAATTCTGGGAGCTGAAGTCCACCATCTAGGAATGGGGAAGATTGGGAAGCACTGCCTTAAAATATGCTGACTGGAGAATTCTGGGAGTTGAAGTCCATGCACCTTAAAGTAGCTGAGCTTGAGAACACTTCTTTGAATAATAACTGGAAACTTTTCAGAATTCAAATGTGGTCTGCTTCTGGATGGATCAGAAGTGGGTTGTTCCCAGTTTGGCCTGGATTGGGCAAATTGGTAGTAGAGGTGGCGGGAGGCTCCGCCCACCTACCCGGATGCTTCTGCACATGCGCAGAAGTGTCACACGTGAGCACGAGCCAACCAGTATTAAAAAAATTGGAAACTCACCACTCGAATGGATGTGCAACCTAAGACATGCCACAGGTAGGGCTTTGGTTCTGGAGAAGAGCCTAATGCTGGGAAAGATGGAGGGCAAAAGAAGAAGGGGAGGACAGAGAATGAGGTGGCTGGATGGAGTTACTGAAGCAGTCAGCATGAGCTTAAGTGGACTCCAGAGGATGGTAGAGGACAGGAAGGCCTGGAGGAACATTATGGGGTCGTGATGGGTTGAACATGACTTTGCAAATAACAACAAGAGTATATCACAATATAGACACAACCATCAACTTACAATGGTTTGTTTACTGATCGAAGTAACAATGGCACTGAAAAAAGTGAGCAATGATTGCTTTTCATATGTTGTAGCACCCCCATGCTCATGTGATCAAAATTCAGACACTTGACAGATGACTCCTATTTATGATGGTTGCATTATCCCAAGGTCATTTGATCATCTAGGTACGTCTAGTTGAATGAAACGAAGGACTAGGGGAGACATGATAGCCGTGTTCCGATATCTCAGGGGCTGCCACAAAGAAGAGGGAGTCAAACTATTCTCCAAGGCACTTGAAGGCAGGACAAGAAACAATGGGTGGAAACTAATCAATGAGAGAAGCAATTGAGAACTACAGAGAAATTTCCTGAGAGTGAGAACAATTAATCAGTGGAACAACTTGCCTCCAGAAGTTGTGAATGCTCCAACCCTGGAAGTTATTAAGAAGATATTGGAAATGGTATAGAGTTTCCTGACTAAGCAGGGGGCTGGACTTGAAGACCTCCAAGGTCCCTTCTAACTCTGTTATTCTATTCTATTCTATTCTATTCTATTCTATTCTGTGAAGGAAGGATGGAAAGAAGGAATAGATTAGCCAATGAATAGGCATAGCAACTGAGTCAGCCAATGAGGGCTGTTTTGGAAACAGAAACTTAAGCTTGGGGGTCTGGGTGTGGCTTAGTTGAGAATTGAAACTCAAATTAGTTTGTAAGCTCTGAGTTCTGAGTCTGATGCTCTGAGAAGTAAACTAGTCTGAACTTGTCTCCTTTCTGAACTCTGAAGTGTTTACAATCTGTCTTCTCTACCATGTTGGAAGAATCTGCTGTTGGTATGTAAATTTACTTCATGTGTTATTATGCATTTAAAGAAGTTAACGAATCCTGCCAAAACAATTATCTCCGTGTGCTTTTTGGATTTGATTATTTCTGCAACAAACTCGGACATCTATCTCCATCCCTCTCCTGTTCCATGAATCTGGCTTCCCTATTGACTTTGCTTGACCACTGCAATGATCCACTTAACCACTGTGGCAAGAAAGGTCACAAAATGAGGCAAAACTCACTTAACAGCTGTCTCTTTTAGCAACAGAAATTTTTGGACGCAGTTGTGGTTAACAGTTAGGAATTACCTGTATTGACTTCCAAGTTTGACTCCGGAATTTGTCAGCAAAACTATTTTAAGAGATGCTTGATTGTGTTTTAAGGTTTTCACCCATAAGGTAAGACATGGGAATGATGAGAAATAATGTGGGGGTACAAGAGCCTTGCCCTGTCACTCAAAGACTTCAAAGCTTCATTTCCACATTCCGTTTGGAAACCTGATTAGGCGAAAGTCTTATAATTCCTTTTTCTGATTGCTTTGGGGGTGGGGAATGACAGCTCTGCCCTATTCAATTTTGTTTTCCAAACACCTGAATCTTTCATTTCTCTGAATTGCTGCCAGTTGTTAGAAATTTTGTATTTTCAGCTTAATAAGGAAAAAAAAATCAAAATATTTACACACAAACCGAGTTCTGCATCTTAAACAGCAATTTGAAATTATGCATTCCTATGAAGTGGAATAATTTATGGAAAATATGTTTGCATTGGTATTTAAAGTGATTTAAGTACAGTTTGGATATGTTAATGGTAGACCTTGTCTCCCTGGTGAAATCTCTGATGAATGCGCTTTGTAGAAACTGATATGCATCATTCAGTGTCAAGGGATGGAAGCAACCCCCAATGGCTTTCTGTCTGGAAAAACAATCATTATTGCAACAAGAATGATTGAAAGAACCAAGGCAGGGGGAAAGGTAGGGGCCCGAAAGGAAAATTATTAGTTGCAATCATCATACAATATCAGAGTGATAACTTCAGGAAAAAAAAAATCATAGAACAGGAGTCAGCAACCTGCGGCTCTGGAGCCACAGGTGGTTCTTTCATTCCTCTGCTGTGGCTCCCTGTTGCCTGCCGGCACCACAATTTTGAGAGGAGTTTCTGGTTGAGGGGAGAAAACACCGCACGCCAGGAGGAAACTCTATGGCAAGGGGTGGGTTTTCTGGTTAGCCCCACAATTGATAGCGCTTTCAGTTAGGTAGAGGAAAAGGAACACCGTGCCAGGAGGAGACTCTATGGTGGGTGTTAGGAATATAATCTAACGGTCGGGTTGGCAATATACAAATCATATAGCAATGGTATACCTGTTTCTTTAAATCATACTGTAAAATGTGATTGGTTGCTGTTTTCCTCAATCGGCCATAAGAGGGAGCCAGAATGACTTTTGGCTCTCTGTTTGTTAGATACTGGGCTGATCTAATCTGAGTGTTTTGGAAGCTGGCTGTTAGAAAGTGCGGTGAGCTATTGTAAGTTTTGCAACTGCTAGCAAACTTTGAGTGCCAGACTGTTTGTATGATTATGGACTATGTTATTTGGATTATCCCTTAACTGAAAGGCATTGATGACTGACTGTCTTATCCGTGTATGACTTGGACTGTTTGATGGACTCTGATACCTCTATTTCCACAAAGTAAAGCCTATTAAAACTGCAGTGTCTCTGTATGCTGGTTTGTGTGTTCTCCAACACAACTCTCACAACGCTTCTCTGAAGCACTCGCTCTCCCAATGGGGGGCTTACCTAACAGTGGGGGAACCAGACTTCTGGTTGGCTCCAGAATGGAATGGGGCTTCTGGTTGAGATCCTTTGTGGTTCTTTGAGTGTTTAAGTTGACGTAGAATAACAGAGTTGGAGGGGGCCTTGGAGATCTTCTATTCCAACCCTCTGTACTTAAGAGACCGCCTCCTGCCGATCACCTCCCATAGACCGATTAGATCACACAGGTTAGGTCTTCTCCGGATCCCATCTGCCAGCCAATGTCAGCTGGCGACTCCCCAGGGGAGAGCCTTCTCTGTCGCAGCTCCAGCCCTCTGGAACGATCTCCCCGTGGAGATCCGGACCCTTACTACCCTCCCGGCCTTCCGCAAAGCCATTAAGTCCTGGCTGCTCCAGCAGGCCGGGGGGCTTTCGAAATATCCAGCCCCTCGGAAATTGTGACTGTTGTATATTTTAATATGTTGTTTTGTGTATTATCCCCCTCCCTTGTTTTATTGTAAGCCGCCCGGAGGCCTTCGGGAGTGGGCGGCATACAAGATCAATAAAACTAAACTAAACTGCTCAAGCATGAGTTCCTATACCATTTCAAATAAGTGGCTGTCCAGTGTCTTCTTAAAAGCCTCCAGTGATGAGGCACCTACACTGATGAAGGCACTGTTAATTGTTCTCACAGTTAAGACATTTCTCCTTAGTTCTAGACTAGAAAAAGAAAACACCAGGAGCCACAAAACCTTCCCATGCCTGATTATTTCCTGAGCGGCCACAGAACTGGCATGTGTAGTTGAATTAAATGTTCTGTTTTCTTCTGAAATATTTCTTTTCTTGGATTTATCCATGGTTGACCTACCGGGGGGTCAAAATGCTCAATAAACTGCATGCCGGTAGGTATCACACATTGGAAGTTGTGATGCATATTTTGAGTGACAGAGAGCCGCAGCAGGGGGATGAAAGAGCCACATGCGGCTCCAGAGACGCAGGTTGCTGACCCCTGCACTAGCACTTAGACTTATATACCGCTTCCCAGTGCTTTACAGCCCTCTATAAGCGGTTTACAAAATCAGCCTATTGCCCCCAACAATCCAGGTCCCCATTTTATCGACCTCGGAAGGCTGGGAGGCTGAATCAACCTTGAGCTGGTCAGGATCAAATTACCGAACTGCTGGCAGTCAGCAGGCAGCAGAAATAGCCTGCAGTACTGCATTCTAACCACTGCGCCACCATGGCTCTTTATGATTTCTTTGGAATGGTCTCTATTTATGATACCATTCCAATCCAGTGTGCTTTTTAATCTTTCCTTTTCCTCCCCATAAGCTGTACCAGCCGAGTCATCTTTGAAAAACCGGAGGCCAACATGTGTTCTGACATGGTACTCATGCAAAATCTTGGTAATGTCATCTTGGAGAATGTTTTATTTCTGAGTGTTTTATAGTCTATTATGTTTTTATGAGATGCAAGGGAATGACCATTTGGTATGTGGCTTGATGGGAATGAAATAGTGACAAATGCCTCGGGGGACGAAATTTCAGCAGCTGCCTTTAATATTCATCTATAATTGTATTAGCTCTATGATGGGAATTTAGACATAATTTGGGAACCAACCAGGAAGGCAGATGTCTAAATTCCATCATTTGCATCCCAGAATGGAATACATTTTCAAGTGAGACATCTTGAAAATTTGGCCGGTATTATATGTCAGATGAGTTAAAATGACAGCCAATCTCAGAATCCTGTATTTCTCCCTTTCCAGAGTTGGGAGGACATACTGACAATGCATTAATCTTGACAAGTAATTTATCTGTTATGTAAGCCTTGTCAATCACCATCATCTCCCAACTTTTAATTATGCATGGACAACACAGCAGGAGCAAAATGAGATCCATTTCGTTCCTTTTAATGAAATTCTGTAGCAGCAAAGACGCAATAGCGAGGGGGCGGAGGAGGGCCTTCCTTCCCTGTCCTACTGTCCCCATTTATCTGTATTTACTTCCTTTGTTCATGCTTATGTTCATACCTATACTTCTTATCTTGTACATGTTTGACAAACAAACAAACAAACAAACAACTACATAAATAAATAATCTATCTTTACTTCTCTCTACTGGAATGGTGCCCAGGAATATAGAAAACTGAAGACCTGGTGATCTAAGGGAGCGTAAATCCATAAGGATCTTCATAGAATAACAGAGTTGGAAGGGACCTTGGAGGTCTTCTAGTCCAACCCCCTGCTTAGGCAGGAAACCCTACACCACTTCAGACAAACGGCTATCCAACATCTTCTTAAAAACTTCCAGTGTTGGAGACGCGATAGCGAAAGGGCGGAGGAGGGGGGGAAAGACAGGGGGACAACTGGCAACCAGTGGGAATGACATTCAATGCAACCCTGGAGAAAATGAGAGCGGGTTAAAAAAATGAAAATTAAAAAATGAAGATAGTTTAACAATCAGTAAGAAGAGGCTGGAGTGAATCTCATCTTTATACATTTTATAAGCTTCCGAGAAAGCCACGGAAACTGCTTTGCTCCACAAAATCAAGAGTCTTTGGAGTTTCTTTATTTGACCAGATTAGTGTAATGGCTTTTTCAGGGGACCCTAATATAGAATAGTTGAATAGGGTAGAACAAGAAGCAATGGGTGGAAGCTAATCAAGAAGAGAAGCAACTTAGAACTAAGGAGAAATTTCCTGACAGCTAGAACAATTAATCAATGGAACAACTTGCCTCCAGAAATTGTGAATGCTTGAACACTGGAAGTTTTTAAGAAGATGTTGGATAACCGTTTGTCTGAAGTGGTGTAGGGTTTCCTGAGAGAGGAAGAGAGAGTGAGAGAGAGAGAGCGAGAGCGAGAGAGAGCGAGAGAGAGAGAGAGCGAGAGAGAGAGAGAGAGAGAGAGAGAGAAAGAAAGAAAGAAAGAAAGAAAGAAAGAAAGAAAGAAAGAAAGAAAGAAAGAAAGAAAGAAAGAAAACACATGGCCGGCAAGCCACTCCCACCAAGTCACATGGCCAGCAAGCCACTCCTACAAAGGAGGCCACACCCACAGAGTAGGTTCAAAATTTTTTTGAAACCCACCACTGGATGTGGCCCATGGGGCTGCCCTGGAAACAGTGAAGACTGTGCCCTGAATTATTTCCATTCTTGTACCTGAAACTTGCCTACGGAGTCAACCATTCCAGGTGTTACTGATAAAGAAATGACAAGCTGAAACAGTTCCGTCTTGTCTCCTATCATCCAGGCAATCTTCTCTAAATTAGTTACTCTGCCCACAGGGAAAATTGCTGCTGGTTTTAGGCAGCAGGAGACAAATGCTGAACTCTCCACTTCCCCCCCCCCCCCCGCCCTGCAATTAGACCTCTAAAATGGAAATCCCTGTCATTTTCCAGGCTGTGCTTGGTTATCTCGAAAGGTTGGAAAGATTGGTAACTCTTTGGCTCTCCCACAAATTGGGATCCCTTGGAAGTGGGTGGTTAGCTCTGCAGAACCCCGATAAGATCTCACGCCGATAAATTGGATCACAGAAAAGATCAGGTTATTTTGTTCTAGCGCTGAAGGTGACGAAGCTCTATCAGATCAGTTCTAACTGCCCTCCGTGTTGCTGTCTGCATTCTGGCCTCTTTCCATGTTGATATTGCTTCATATACGCAAACATTTGCCCTTAAATAATCTTTTACCTAAAACAACAACAACAATCACCGCCAGTATCTTTCCATCCTCTTATTCCCAGCTTAATTACATTTTGGGGGAGCTGCACTGGAGCATTTGGCAAGAATAAAATAATAAAAAATCTGGTATATAGTGAAGTTTCAATTTGCAGTTCAAGGTAAGGTGGGGGATGCAATTATTTATGGAGCTCAGGGCTCCTGTGTTGTCTTGGAGAGTGACACGCCATAAAATAGGGTAGGGCAGAACAAAGGAGTATGTGAGGTCAGGACAAGCACTCCGCAATCTGAATTTCCTCTGCATTTAAATTTAAAATAATCACAAGGAATTAATGGACTGCAGTTTATTAATATATTGTTATTGTTTGTTTATGGTTTTGGCAACTCGCTGCACACCATAGAGATTCTGGGTTATGTACAAGGATGTGCATTAAAGCAGCAATTCAGATTAATTGCCTTGTCCAAAATAGATGCTACTCAACGGTCAAAAGCCTCTTGGGAAAGCATTGCAGTTGCCTTGTGGAACATCAAGAAGGAGGTGGCAGGCAGCATGAATCTCTGTATCAACCCTGAAGTGACCCTGGCTGAGGCCATGTTGGAGGCTTCAAGGCTGACACACAAAAGAGGGAGTGGGGAAATAGTTAGACAGGATTTAATAGCCCTCCCCCCCAAAAAAATCAGGTTTTCCTGTGGGAACCAAGGACATTCTCGCAGGAGGCTGGACAGAGGAGGAATAAAGTAACCAAGCAACCAGCCAGCAACTAGATTGGACAGTGTGACCATTGAGATGGGGGGAGGAGGGAACTTTTACTTTAAATTAGGTGAAAGCCACAGGAATTTTAGAGTCGGCTTTCACCAGTTGTGCCAATGTGATGTTTCCAATAAATTGTCTTTTGAGGAACTTGCCTGCCTCAGAGTTCTCCTTTCTATGAGTACATTACTTGGAATACTGACATGGTGGGAATGTGTTTGCATATATATATAATGACGAGCTCGATACCCGTGCTTCACAATGAAACTATGTGGGCTATAGGGCTATGCGGGAGAAATTCAGTTCACAATCCACTGGCTCAGGGAATATAAGGGAATATTGCTCCTGCTGCCTTGAATCCGGACGTAGTTCCATAGGTGGAAGGTGTAGACATTTTGATGAGGTATCAACGTTTAGTACTATAAGGAGCCCCAGACCGCTCCTGAGTGAACGAATGGGACGTCGGCCAGTTTGAACTGAGGTAACGGAATGTGAGGCAACCAGCAGTTGGAACAGAGTTCTCTTCACATGGGGAGGGGGTGTAGAATGTCTTAACTCCTTAGCACCAGAGCGTGTTAATATAAGGCAACTGGCAGTTGGAACAGAGTTCCGTTCAGGCAGGGAGGGGGAGTAGAACTCCTTAGGATCAGATCGTGTTCATTACTGCATAAGAAATACTAACGATCTGATGATCATTAAAAAAAAAACCTTTCTTAGTGAGCACCTAGAAGCCAAGGGGAACATATGTACCAAATTTCAAGTTTGTAGGCTTTATGGTTCTGGAGATTTCATGATGAGTGAGTGGTATTTTGCTTTTATATAAATAAATTGTGGAACTTCTGGGAACAGAGAGTGCCAAAACATGGAGACCACAGCAAAAGTTTCCCCTAATACAGGTGCAATTCTCAGTAGGTTCTCAAGATATTCTTGGGACCCTTGCGGGAACATTTGCTGAAATTTGATAAGATTGGGATATCTCATGAAAAGTGGCTGAAATTACATGATATGTCAGCATTTTTGCATGAAATTGTGGGAGGCTTGGTTGGGCTGTGGACCACTGGGTTGAAGATAGCTGCCAGGGAGGAAATGATGGTCCATGGAATGCAAATAACATTTTTATGCTGTCTAAGAATGCCTCAGCTGTATCGGATGTCAATTCTTCTTAATTGACTACATTGTCTTTGATTTCCTCTAGCATAATTTGAACGATCAAGGCTCTTGTCTGATATACTGTAAATGCTTCCTCTTGGGCTTGTGATTTATTAGTATACAGTCATTCACATTTTCACACAAACCTTTCTGGATAATGTATGGTTCTGGCTGCAAAAGAAAATCTTCCAAAGTTGTAACTCTTGAGCAGCATAGATAGCGATAAACCCGAAATTATTGGTCAATAAAATTAAAACAAGATTCACTAACTCCTCCAACCAACACTTACAGCTGAGGATAAAACTCTTCTCCATTGCTTATTGTACATATAAACCATCAATTTGAAGAGGGACAAGCCAGAAACAACTAAATCGTATTGCACTGATGATTCATGTACTGTATTTTTCAGAGTATAAGACGCACTTTTCCCGCCCTAAAAGAGGGTGAAAATTTGGGTGCATCTTATATACCGAACGTAGCCCCACCCACCTACCAGCCCCCACCCTTTGGCCTGTGCCTTCCAGCAATTTAGCTCCTTGCAGCAAATGGGGAAAATGGGGCTTGTGGAGGCGGAAATAGGCTATGGCAATCCCTGCAGCCTGAAACAGCTGATGATCGGGAGGCCCAGGCTGAAATTGAAAGTGAAACTTGAAATTGAAATTGAAATTTGCCTCCAAGAGGCAAATTGCTGGGAGGCAGAGGTAGATTTTTTTTTCTTGTGCTAATCAGGCTGTTTGCTGTAAGGAGGCAAGTCAATATCTATAAATGCCTATAGAATGTTCAAATTATTAGACTTATTTTTTAAAGACTGCTTTATTATTGTTCTAGACAATTTAACAAAACAAAGAAGCTTTTTAAAATAAATGCTTGATCTGAAGAGGCCCAGTGCTATTGTTTTAAAAAGTGCTATTCTTTTAAATAGCAGAGAATAACTATACTTCCAGAAAGCCACATCAGTTTTAACAGCATCTGTACAAATATGGTCTGAAATGTAACATCACAAACAGTGTATATCATCTGTATTGTTCGCTGTTTGTTGCAAGGAGGCAAATTGCTGGGAGGCAGATTCCCCCCCCCCTTGTTTTCCTCCCCCAAAACTAGGTGC
>NC_045554.1:40475414-40522914 GCF_009769535.1 Thamnophis elegans | reverse complement strand
CTCCATAATCATTCACTGAAGGATTTGTCAGCTGTCAACTACAGAAAGAGAGAAAGAGAGAAAAAAAATCTAATAGAATAAGGCCTTAAGGAATAATTAATTCCTATGGAGCAGTCTTGTTAGAGTGAAATATCAGGGCAAATTCTTCATCTCTACATCACTTTTCAATGGTCAGAAGTTTGAAACATTCCTAACTTTTACAGATCTATTTCCTTATCTGGATTTTTGATTTTCTTTTGATCAGTGAAGCAGGATTCCATCTGACTTGGGAATACTGGCCGAGTATTTGGCAAGTACTGGCCGGGGGATTTGTAAAAAAAGTGGCATAATTTTCTTTTGAAATCTTTATTGCATTCTTGATGCGCCTACTTGTCATTTCTTTAGAGGCCGGGGCTGAGAAAAATGCGATACGTTTCTTGAATACTCAGGTCATCCATTATACTAAAAAAAAAAAAAAAAAACATTTTTCATCTTGGTTGAGTTAGTTAAACTTTCAAAACATTGCCCATTGACAATTACAAATGAGTTATGCTCAAGTAGTTTTAGATGGTTCACTGACAAAAGGGCGAATGACAAAAGCACGCCCGTCTAAACCGCGGTGACAAAACCACGAGTTCTAAAGCGCGCTGATGAATGAGCGCTGAAGCGTGCTGACAACACGCGCCGACAGAGGCGCGCTGTAACCCTAACCCTAACCCTAACCCTAAACCTAACCCTAACCCTAAACCTAACCCTTATCTTAACTTAAATCACGCTTCTGTCGGCGCGCTGTTGTTGGCGCGTTGATGACATCGCGTTGATGACGTCACGGTTTTAGCGCCGTGATTTTGTTGGCACACTTTTGTCGTGCGTGCATTTGTTGGGTCACGGTTTTAGATCAAGTCTTGAGACTTAAGGATGGATTGTTCCCATCCCCTCATCTACATAGTACATGGTTGTGTAGATGAGGTTGAGTCAAGGTTTTTAACTGGGTGCAGGAAATCTACATTTCTGATATAAGGATCTGCATAGACCATAACAAGCTAATTACCAAGTGTAAGCTAAGGTGATTATCTGACATCAATCTGGTGTTGATGCTTAGCAATCATATAGATAGGCGTTCTCCTGGACAATCATTGATTCATGCTTTTTGTTTCAGAAGTTAAAACAAACGCTATATCTATATTTGCTGGTCAGGAGTAAATGCAGGACCCTTTGAAAATGAAGCTCTCATAAACGGTTATTTAAATGTTGTGGGAGGTTTTATATTGCAGGATTTGCTTCTGGAGGAGGGTAGAAGCATGGCTTATAACCAGATCTGGAGCTGTCATCTTAACCAGATGTTAAATCTTTAAGACTTTAAGAATAGCTGTGGTTTCCTTAAACAAAAACAGAGATCTAACATGTCTCAACTAATCTTCCACTAATCCTCTTATTTTCCCAAAGAGATTATGAAAACGGTGGATTAAGTCCAACCGAACATGTACTGTTATAAGGGCTGTATCTTTTTCTCAAAACCGTTTTTCCCCAATGCATTTCTTCCCCAAATAAGTTATCTCTGTCATTTTTGCCCCAAGATCTTTACAGATTAGGAAAAGAGAAAGGAAAGTGCAACTTTTAATTATCATGCATTGTATGCATATCCAGTGTACTCGGTGTTACGATGACCTTATCATCATTATCTATTTCATGCTGAGCATTTACACATCCCTCCCTCCTTTAAGGAACTCCTGATGCAGCTAAATTCCACATTTATTAAAGAAAAGAAAGGAAAGTCAATTTAGAGACAGCTGAGCTTTGGCTAAGCTAGGAAAACATCTGCTTATTTCTCACCCAGATCATTTTTCAATGTATTATTTCAAACTCTCTTCTAATAGCAGTCAAGTGGGAGACCAAAATCAGCTTTTTCTTTTTTGCCAAAGTTCCAAGGGTGGGCTGCTAAGGGTTTGCACAGGTTCAGGAGAACTTCTAGCTAAAATTCTGGGGAGGGTGAAAAATGGGCCTACCCCAGTGCCTCTGAGGGTCTGGGGAGGCCGTTTTCACCAGAGGTGGGTTCCTACCAGTTCGCACCTATTCGGTAGAACCGATTTGTCAAATCTACCGAACTGGTTAGAAGAGGTTCCACCAGTGGACCCGGAAAGCAGGCCACACCTACAGAAGAGGTTCCAATTTTTTTTGAAACCCACCACTGCCCCCTGAACACACAGACTGACACAGAGAGAGAGAGAAAGAGAAAAAAAGGAAAAAATAAATAAAGAAAAAAAGAGAGAGACAGAGAAAGAGTGAGAGAGATGAAAGAAAAAAAACGGACAGGGAGACAAAAGGAAGGAAAGAGAGAGAGAGAGAGAGAGAGAGGGAGGGAGGGAGGGAGAGGGGGAAACACATGGCCAGCAAGCCACTCCCACCAGGTCACATGGCTGGCAAGCCACTCCCACAAAGGAGGCCACACCCACAGAGTAAGTTCCAAATTTTTTTGAAACCCACCACTGGTTTTCACCCTCCCAGAGGGTCGATGAAACCCTCTGAAGCCAGGGGAGGGCAAAAATGCCCCACACACACCATGGTGCAGGAGGCCGACTAGGCCAGGTCAACCATGGCCATGCCCATCCAGCAACTGGGCAGAGAACCCCTTGCTAAAATTTCTGAAGCCCACCCCTGTGCCAAACGTAGATCACCCCGCTTGGTAAGGAAGTACAGTGCGCAGAGTGATTACATGGTATGGGTAGGCAATGAGATCTGGCCAAATGATGGATTAATATATTAACAGAGTTAAAAATAAAACCTGTGGAAGAAGCAGGATTGTTCAAAGATGCTCACCGGACTGGTTATTTTCAAATTATCGCCACTCTATTCCTTTTCTCATGTGCTAATTGTGTTTTTATCTTCTCCAGCCGCGTAATTTTGTGTAGTAGGTGCTTTTGCAAAAATACCACACACTTTTAAGTTGGAGGATCCTTTCTAATCTCACGCTAGCCCAGGACTTTTGGTTCTGCTGGGGATAAAAATCCTTTGAAATTCCTTTGAAAAGTTCACAATGAAATCGTGTAAGTTGCTAAATTTTTATTTTGGTCACAGACCAACATTACAAAAAAAGCATAAAGTAAAATCAGTTCAAAAGACTGTTCAAATATTCATGACTGGGAGAGACATGGGAACAAGGCCAGCCAATGAATAGGCATAGCAACTAAGTCAGCCAATGGGAGCTGGCTGGGGAATTCTGGGAGTTGAAGTCTGCCAGCCTTAAAGTTGCCAAGGTTGGAGACCCCTGGTTCAGGGAGCCCCTCATGGTGAGGTAACATTGGATTTTATTCTTTGCTGACTGAGGAATTCTGGGAGTTGAAGTCCGCCAGGCTTAAAGTTGCCAAGGTTGGAGACCCCTGGTTTAGGGAGCCCCTCATGATGAGGTGACCTTGGATTTTATACTTGAAAAAGCAAAGTGAGTTGGGGAGATGTCTCCCCCCTCCTTCAATAAGCAGCTCATTTAGAAATCTTTTCACAGGAACATTCCCTTCCTCAAAAATGAAGTGTGGTTTGGATTCCGTTTGCCACCTGCTGATGCAGGATTTATTTGAATGAGTTGGCTGCCTAGGTTCTTAGTGAGATTTAGATTGGCTCGAATCTTACATATGCATGAGGAATAAGTGAAAGCGAATCCAGCCACTCGATATTTCTGGAGTGTTATCTGGGCTTGTACAAACAAGAGGGGTTTTTTTTGGGGGGGGGAAACATGGAGACAGCTATTGCTGATGGACAATTCAAAAGCATTCCCAATGAATAATATACCAGCATCTTTAAATAGATGTCAAACATAGCTAAACGTGCTGAGTTTCCCTCTCTTCTTCCTGGATAGCTGGCAGAGTTTATTTCACGCAAGGATGTCACTATTGTAGGTGAGGTTTTGCCGTCTCTCAGGATTGTTTATATGTTTAGCAGATGTCGACGTGATACCATCCAGTGCAGCAGTGGGATTCACTTACCTTCTCTAAAAAAAGGTATATGTGCTAGTCATTCCTGACTCTAGGGGGCGGTGTTCATCTCTGTTTCAAAGCCGAAGAGCCAGCACTGTCTGAAGATGTCTCTGTGGTCATGTGGCTGGGATGATTAAACCCCAAAGGTGCATGGAACGCTGTTGCCTTCCCACCAAAGGTGGTTCCTATTTTTCTACTTGCATTTTTACCTGCTTTTGAACTGCTAGGTTGGCAGAAGCTGGGACAAGTAACGGGAGCTCACTCTGTTACGTGGCACTAGGGATTTGAACCGCTGAATTGCTGATCTTTCTGATCAACAAGCTCAGCGCCTTAGCCACTGAGCCACCGCATCCCACTTACCTTCCCTACTGGTTCGCAAATGTGAGCGTGTCCGTGCGCGAGCTCGCTTTGCTCACACGTACCGCCTGTGTGCATGTGCACCACCTTCTGTGCATGCACAGTGCTTGGGCATTATGTTGGGGTGGGTGGGTGGGACCTCCCACAGCTGCCACTATCAGTTCACCCAAACCGGAGAGAACCGGCTGAATATCACTTCTGATTCAGTGCAATGGTAAGCCAATGGAATTGGAAGCAAAACATGGTCTGCCAGAAGTAGACTTCATACGAAGTAGATCTGAAGTAGATCTACTTCATACGAAGTAGATATGAAGTTTATTTTAAAAAAAAAATATTATCCAACTTTTTAAAGCTGTACATTTCGTATCCATGACTCTGTGTGGGTTTGTTTTTCCCTGTGAAGATGCTGAAATAACTCTTGCATGAGATTGCCGATCTGTTGGCCATTCCGTTAAATAAGTTTGCCTGATGAGGGCCATCCTTCCAAAAACTGCTGAGATACATTACATGTCATGTTTCGTGATGAATACTTTAGCAATAGGCATGGAGTGTACAGGTTTTGTGGACCAGTTGATGTGATTGCGTGTTCCTTTTGCTTGGATTAGTCCTCAGGCACCAATGTTTTATTACAGATTGTGGCTTTTGTTCAGTAACCAGAATTGCAATTAAATAATGGGCAGCTTCCTCCTCCTCCTCCTCCTCCTCCTCCTCTTCCTCCTCCTCCTCCTCCTCCTCCTCCTTCTTCCTCCTTCCTCCTTCCTCCTTCCTCCTTCCTTCTCCTCCTTCCTCCTTCCTCCTTCCTCCTTCCTCCTCCTCCTCTTCTCCTTCTCCTCTTCCTCTTCCTCATCCCCCTCCCCTCTTCCTCCCTCTCTGAGAAAAGTGCATTAGCACAGTTCGGATATTTTTTCCAAATAATTTCTGAAGAATATACAGACCTACTATAAATGTAAACTTCAATTTAAACAAAGGGTCTTGTAATCCTGGTTCTACTAGAAATATCTCCTGAGACTAGAGACAGGAAAAGTAAAATTGAAATCTGAAAGGATTTTTCTGCTTAGAAGAGGTGGTACAAAAATGAAATTAGACACTTGGATAGAGCCAATAAATCTGTGATTGTCACAGAAACGGGCTTGAATCCGCAGAGAGTCAAAGAGTAGCTAATGAAACCAATTTTGAAAGAGAAACTTGGAAATGCATTTTAATTAAACGTGGTGACTGTTTCAATTTTATTTTCAAATACGAAATTTTAGTTTTGATTTCTTGCATCGTTAATTCTAATACTGATTAATATGAAGACTTCTGTCTATTGCTAATCCCTCATAACAATTCTGAAGGATAATATGCTCCACTAACAATTAAGAGCACATGGAGCACGATTGTTTTTATAATGTAGACAGACAAAACAACATAAAATTAATTTATTACAATTTCAGAATGGGATCTGTTGAGGACCGCACTGGCAAATTTGATGCGCTTATGACTACCGTCCTTTTTCTAATTTTACTAACACGGGAGCCTGGCAGTGCTTGCACACCAATGATTCAGTTTTATGGGATCCATTCCAGCTAGCAAATTAATCTATATACATGAAGGACTTGGATAATTGACTCTGCACTGATCTTGTCATCATTTTGTAAGAACAGCTCCATAATGGAGGAGATACATGGTCTGGAATAGCCATTCGCAATGGATGCTTTCTGGTTGGGCAAATCAACTTTAGTCAGAATTCCCCGTCTACCACGGGTAAGTGCTGAAAAGCATGGGAATTGACATAGCCTGGTGGCACTCTGGTTAGGTAAGATTGTTCTAAGGTGACAACTCTGATAGTTACTACTCATACTTATCTTATATCCACATATCTAAGATAAGGACAGTATTATTGATCTGTATGCATCTGTAGGAATGCAGTAAGGCCATGGCTGATTTTATTTAACAGAATCACAGTTGGATGAGGCCAGTGGTGGGTTTCAAAAATTGTTCGAACCTACTCTGTGGGTGTGGCCTCCTTTGTGGGAGTGGCTTGCTGCCCATGTGACCGGATGGGAGTGGCTTGCCGCCCATGTGACCGGATATGAAGATGCCGATGACACTTGTCAGAACCACCTTAAATTACCTCACACACAGCACTGGCATGCATAAGAATATGATGTAAACTTGTTTTTTAAAAGGCATCTTTGGTTTGCGTTAAAACAACTTCAACACACGCAATGTTCTGATTGCACCACAAATGCAGTAGTCATCCTTACCTTTCACAGAGGAACTGAGTTTTATAAATATGAGCATGATAGTCTAGAATAATCATATCCAAGGACCAGTGGTGGGTTTCAAAAAATTTTGGAACCTCTTCTGTAGGTGTGGCCTGCTTTCCGGGTCCACTGGTGGAACCTCTTCTAACCGGTTCGGTAGATTTGACGAACCAGTTCTACTGAATAGGTGCGAACTGGTAGGAACCCACCTCTGGATGAGACCTTGGAGAACTTCTAGTCCCTACTCCTTGCTCAAGCAGGACCCTATACCATTTCACATTGGCTTTCCAATTTCTTTTTAAAAGCTTCCAATGTTGGAGCACCACAACTTCTGAAAAAAAAAAAAAAAACTTCTGAAGGCAAGCCATTCCACTGGTTTATTGTTCTCAACACCAAGAAATTTCTCCTTAGTTCTTTGTTGGATCTCTCCTTGGTTAGTTTCCACCCATTGCTTCTTGACTTGCCTTCAGCTGCTTTGGAGAATAGGTTGATCCCCTCTTCTTTGTGGAAGCCCCTCAAACATTACAAATTTGTTACCCTGTCACCCCTAGGTTTCCCCCCCAACTAGATTAGACATATCCAATTCCTGTAACTGTTCTTCAAATGTTTTAGTCTCCAGTCCCCTAATCATCTTTGTTGCTCTTCTCTGCACTCTTTCCACAGTCTCAACATCTTTCTTTTTATATCGTGGTGACCATTTCCTCCAAGAAGCTTTCATTTGACCTCAACATCAAGATCTACTAATGAGGCTACATCACCCACATAACTCACATAGACATTGTCAGCTGGTTCACAAATCCATATTTGTTATTATTGATTGGCAGATGCTCCTTTGAGAACTTTTCTTAACGAATATACTGCCACTGAAATGGCCTTTAATGTATCCTGTGTACCCTAATTCAACTAGAAACCCTTGAAGTAGGTCCCTCAATGTGAACATAGATAGGAAACACCCAATCTTTGTGAATACTGATGTCCAAAATTGCAAAATATTCCAAAGAACTGGGCTTGTAAATAGAACCAATAATGATGGAAAGTAACCAGCATAATAAAGTTGTTGCAGTTGATTCTCACTATGTTCTTGCAATTTAACCCAGGCCTGCTGTATGCTGCCTCTATGAATCCACCATCAGGTGCGGAGTAATTTATTTGTTTGATAACTATCATCAAATGATAATTTGATTCATTTTTAATCTGTGTTTCCTCCAGGACCTCGCTGTACACGCAGAGTTTACCGTGTTTATCTTCCCCACAGCTTGCGAGGCAGAATAAACTAAGTGTGTGGTTGAGTTTGTGTACATTTCGCAGAGTGTAATGGTCGGATGGGGATTTGTTCTTGGATCTTCCCAATTCTTAGCTCGTGATGCCAGATTGCCAGATGTAACAAAATACTTTGGCTCAGCTTGAGAGTTTTCCCAACTAAAGCGGTATGAAATTAATGCAAAAGAAACATATATTTCTAATGGTAATTAGGCAAGGTCTGGTTGTAGTAAGGATGGCTCCAAAAATTGTCTTACAAGCAAAAAGATACAGGGAAAGCCAACTATATCAAATATTTGTCTTCCATGAGCTGTTCATGAGTTGTGTCGTTAATCACAGGAAGAAGGTTGTGGACAGATGTCAAAAAGCAAATCCACCATTCATTTGATGGACAAATCACTCTGAAAACTCTTCCTAAAAGTAAATTTGCTTGTCTATTTAACATCTGGTTCTAATGGAACATCAAGTTCCAGTGGATTGATTCTGAGGACTTACTACTCTACCATATGTTCATGGGATTAAGATAACCGAGAAAGAGAACCAGATGAGTAACTAACATTTAACACCACAATAAGAAAACACATCTATGTCTAGGAACCATAAAAACACATTAAGTTATTTATTTATAGAGCAGAATGTAGAAGGAGCTGAGATCTGTTATTATATTCCCCAATCAATAAGGTTTTGACATCAGCTATTCTCTACAGTGTAAGGAGTTATGAGACTTAGAATCTGGAAATGCAACAGGGAAAAAAGATCTTCCAAATACTTTTCATATTCTCTTATGTTTACATGTTTCAAGAAGGAAGGAAGGAAGAAGGAAAGAGAATAAAGGAAGGGAAGAGACGAGAAGGGTAGAGTAGAGTAAGGGAGGGGAGGGGAGGAGAGAAGAGGAAAGAAAGAGCTAGGTTTTTGAAGCTTGATTAGGCATCTGCTATTAATATTTGATTCAAAGGAATAATAAAAATGAACAAAATGTAAGACTTATTTTGCATTACCTAGGAGCAAGCAATGAACTTCTAAACTACATTGGCATTCTTGATAGAGCTCCATATCACTGCAGAGCAGAAGGAAATAAGCTGAATGTTATCTATATTTTAGTTCTGGATAGCTTGGATCTCCTAGAACTCTTTCAATCTCTTTAAATGGTAAATTAAATTCCGAGCTTTAGTTTAGGCTGAAAACATTTTTTTTTTAAAAAAAAAACCATGTTGGTTCTAGTTAACATCTGAAAACTACCCTGAGGTTCCAAATTAAAGTGGTTTTTGTTATCCTGCACAATGTCGAACGATATTTCGATTTCTCTTGTGATTACTGCACTTTTAGTTGGCTCTTTTATACTTTGTATTTGTTATTATTTTTAATGACAGCAATAATATGATAGCTTCTGTTCAATTTATTTTTAGTGTTTCTCTTTGTGCTGTTTGGCAGTTTGGCCACTTGCCATCGAAATAAAAGACAAATGTTATAAAAGTGGTAAAATGTAACACAAATAATAGGGAACATCTTCAGGAGAGATTTAAAATAAGACCAATTGTTTAGTGTCTTTGAACAAGACTATCAAGAAACATCTTGGTACGTCAGCCAATCAGATGTAAATCTATTAATGTCGGCCAATCCACTGAGTCTAGAGGCTGTTGCCATGATACAACTTTATATCAGATTATATTATTGGTCCATATAGTTTCCAAATCTTTATATTACTTGGCTGCAACTTTTGACACATTTGGACAATTCTTTTCCAGATCTACCTACATAAACTGAGAATCAAATCAATTACCTTTGCTACACATCATGCCTTCCAGTGGTGGGTTTCAAAATATTTTACTACTGGTTCTGTGGGTGGGGTATGGCTTGGTGGGCGTGGCTTGGTAGGCGTGGCAGGGGAAGGATACTGCAAAATCCCCATTCCCTCCCCATTCCTGGGGGAAGGATATTGCAAAATCTCAATTTCTACCCTACTCCAGGGCAAGGATACTATAAAATCCCTCATCCCACTAACCTGCTTTCCAGCTCCATTCTCCTGCTCAGGGCAACAGAAAAAGACCCAGCCAATCAGCTGGGATGCCAATTAGCTGGGACTCGGGAAGCAGCGAATAGATGGGGGCATGGCCAGCCAGAGCTGGTATTTGCCGGTTCTCTGAACTACTCAAAATTTCCACTACTGGTTCTCCAGAATTGGTCAGAACTGGCTGAATACCACCTCTGATGCCTTCCATAAAATCCAACCAACTTTGTCCTCTAGGAAACTTGATGTGGTTTTTCCTATAGTTCCCCACAATCTCACTGTCTGCTGAAGAGAATGAATTTTTGTCCTAGTTTGATTCATTCTGGTGAGCTTTTATGAGATCTGCACCTTCACAACTACTACCAAAGATGATAATCATTAAAAAAAAATCAAAATAAGAGAAAATATATCTGTTTAAACAAAATCATTGCCATGTACAGAAACACTTCTCCTTGCAAAATAAATTCTATCTACTTTAGCATCTGCTCAGGAATTGCATGCCCCTGATCACCAGAAAGGAACTTTAAAGATGCTGAGTTGAAAATAGAGATGACATATACTGTCGTAGAAAGCAGAGGTGAAATATATTGTACCTGGGTTGGAATGAAGAAGAAGAAAAGAGAGAGAGATAATAATGAAGAAGATTTGACACTGGATGGCTTTTCAGTTAGCCTTGACAAATGATTCAATAGGATTTTTTCCCCGAGACAGCATACATGGAAAACTGTTCTGACCCCCTCCTCCGTCCAGTAACAAATGCCGAGACAAGCTTAACTGGAATGTACTTTAATTAGCAAAACACCAAAACCTCGGTGGCTGAAAACCAAGCAGAACAAACAGATAAGGACCTCGGCAGCAACTCAGACAAACTCAGGCAGCAATAAACACAGATAAGGCTTGGCAGCAATCCAGCCTGCCAAGCTCCCAGTACTGTCCTCCGACATTCAATCCTGCGTTGACTTCTGCAAAGAGGGCCGTGTGCACAAGTAGCTTTTATAGTCTGGAGAGGAGCCTAATGACCACCAGCTGAGTACAATCA
Organism: Thamnophis elegans; assembly: GCF_009769535.1. Classification (NCBI taxonomy): domain Eukaryota; kingdom Metazoa; phylum Chordata; class Lepidosauria; order Squamata; family Natricidae; genus Thamnophis; species Thamnophis elegans. The sequence continues at coordinate 40,512,057 of NC_045554.1, read as the reverse complement.
CCTCCTGAAATTGCGTAATTGTTCCTGACGCCTAGTAGCTCTTCGATGGCGTGCACCCAGGAACAACTCACTGCTGGCTTCTGGATCGCTTTCCCTTGTCTCCTCCCCACTGGTCCAAGGCTCAGGAGCCACCTGGTGGCCCACCAGTCTCTCTGCTCCCTGCTCGGAGTCGGAACCCTGTCCAGGGTCCTCCACATCCTCCAGAGCCAACTCATAGGGCCCCTCGCTGTCGGAGTCTGGTGGCAGCTCCAACGGCTCCTGCTGAAAGAAAACATAAGCATTTTAGGATCATTTATGGTGGATTATACAAGTGATGGTTATTGGGCCATTAATCAAATCAGAGATGCTTGAGGAGGCCACAAAGCTGCATCTTTCAGATATTTTTTCCTTCTCTCCTTTGCTCCCTTTCTCCCTATAGTGTAAGAATGCTTTGTTTTCCTCTTCTTCTGTTGCAGTCATAATCTAGGGGTCCTCTGATTGACAGGCAAGAGGTAACCCAAAAGAATATCACTGTATTACTTAAAAAAAAAGAAGAAGAATACGAAAAATTACCCGAGATAAGAAATCAAAGTCTGTTTCTCCAGTAGGGGACACTCTGCTCCAGCAATTTTGTTGAAGCATCAGTAAAATAAATCAATGGCGATATGATTATTATTTTTTTGTATTTGGCATTCTGTAAAGATACCATGACGGACATTGCAATTATGTGTGTGCTGGTGTTTGTGTGTGCTTGTATTTGTGTGTGAGCGAGTGTGAGGGGGTTGGAGGAGGGATGCAGCTGTTTGGCAGTATTTACACGTCTTCCGAAGCAGATCGCGGGGTTATGGACCACGCGCTGAAGAGACCTCAGTAAGACTGCATTACGATGCATAATTTTTATTTTGTACACTGTTTAAGGATCTTTGAAGTGCTGCTCCCCTGCTTTTCCCCAGCTACAAACAACACTCTGCATAATTCAATTGACTGAATGAGAAAATACACACTCGCATACACACGCAAACACAAGTAGAGATACAAAGAGAAAATGTATTTGAGTGGGCTATGCAAAAACATTTGACTTTAATTTTGCTCTCCCGTCCCTTTGTTATCATTTCTTCCAAGGACACTGCTTAATTTTGTTTGCACCTAAATGAAAATGTGGTTTTTAGCCCGGAAAAATATGTGCTGGTAATCCTATTAATGTTTGCCTGCTTCCCTAGCCATTAATATCTCTCCTTTTCAATATAACTCCTTGCTCTATTCTGAATATAATGAAACTGTTCTGCAAATCTTTTATATGCAGAATGTTCTAATGAGAGCATGGGTCATGGCATGCCCTATGGCATGATCTCAGGAGAAGAAATGCAGAGATATTGTTCTGAAATCATCTTTATCTCTCTCTCTCTTTCTTTCTCTTGCTCTAGAACTGAGAAAGTGCTCTCCTGATGGGTGAGTGTTCTGACCCCCCCTCATCCCACACCAACACACTCCGAGCCAAAGATAAGTTACGACATTTAATTAACAGACAGACAGATCCTTGGGAGCAAACTGGCAGAGACAAGCTTGGGCAGCAAACCAGCACAGATAAGCCATGGCAGCAATCCAGCCTGCCAAGCTCACAATAATGTTCTCCAACATTAGTCCCTGCATTGACTTCTGCAAAAGGGCCGTGTGCACAAGCAGTCCTTTTATAGTCTGGAGAGGAGCCTAATGACCACCAGCTGAGTGCAATTACCTTCTGTAACTACGCAACTGTTCCTGACGCCTATTAGCTCTTCAGTGACGGGCATCCAGGAACAACTCACTTCTGGCATTCGGATCACTCTCCTTTGCGTCAGGCCTGCAATTATATTCCTTTTAGAATTTTGGCCTGCCACACTTTCTCTTATTTCATTATGCTGTTTCTTTAGTATAGTTGATGGAAGGGGGGAATAGAAGGAGTAGGATTGTGGAATATATTATTTTCATTCGTTACTAGAAGCCAAGGTCATCCATCCTTTGTCTCTGCACTTTCACACCTGACCGGAAGCAGCTGGGTGGAGACGCCAGTGTGGAAGAAGAAGATTGGACCATGTGATGGATTGTGGGTGTGGGGACAAGATCATGAACTTTTAACTGGGTGGAATTCTGATGTCATTTCCAGTATTGGGATTAACACAGATGTGCCTAAGATGTCTGTCTTATTAAATTGGAACAAAAAGGATCGTTTTGCCTTGGACTCTGATTTAATTCTGCATGATACTTGGAACGCTGACACCTTGTCTCCTCCCCACTGGTCCAAGGCTTAGGCACCTCCTGGTGGCCAACCAGCCTCTCTGCACCCTGCTTGGAGTCAGAACCCTGTCCAGGGTCCTCCACATCTTCCAGAGCCGAGTCAGAGGGCCCCTCGCTGTCGGAGTCTGGTGGTAGCTCCAACGGCTCCTGCTGGGCCACAACAGGTGAGTGAGTCCATCTTTTCTGTGATTTGATTCTGCTGTCCACAATAGATGAGTAGGAAAGAAAATGAGCCTGTAACTACATTTTGTGTTCTGACCTAGACTTCCCCAAAAAGCCCGAGGCAGACCCTGGTCCCGACAAAACCCCTTTTATTAAACGAATGTGAATTCCTCTCATTCACATTCAGCAAAGGCCTGACAAACAGTCTTTCAAAGGAATATCTATGATCACAGACCTTATCTAGCTTGGAAAGCTGCCATGTAAATATTTTCCAAACGCTGTGCTGTGCAAGGAAAGACTTGGCACAGAGTCTCTGAGATTCACGGACAGATCTTCACACTCCTGAAACGAATGGATGAAGGAATTGTTTCCTGCAAAAGCCCACTCCCCTTTCGCTCCTCTTTTATTTCCTATGGGAGGGGCCATTCACCATCCACCTGTGGCTTTACTTCCAAGTCTATCCTGATTTCTGAGTTGTTCTTTTCTTCTGGCAGCTCTGCGCATGCGCACACTGGGAACAGGCCCCTGCTGTTCTTCTGCCTCACTGATGTCAGACTCTGGCAGCAAATAACTACCAGATGGCTTTGGCCCCTTCTCTGCCTCCGACGCAAAGCCCTCATCCAAGTCTTCCCCAGCCTCCAGGACTGGCCCATGCTCCTCCCAAACCTCCTCACTGTCTGCCTCTACTGCCAGCTCCACTGGCTGCTGGTAAGCCACAACAGTTTGGTAAATCAATTGAAACAGTTTCATAGGAGATGATTCTGCCAACGTCTGTAACCTTTGCGGCCCAACAAGATAGCTCTCAGCTCAAAAGCAGAACAAGCAGCGTGGGAAAAAAAAAAGTATGCATCCAAAGGAAAACGGCACCGAAAAACTCTACGCTAGGGGGAAAAAAAATGCAAAAATGTCCGAAGAGCAAAATTGGTAGTACAGTATACTTATGGTAGGTGATAAAAGTGCATGGAAATTTTTACATGTAGGAAAAAGTAAAAGCACAGATGAATGCACAAATGACTGCAGTTGAAGTGGAAAAATAAGGCACTCAGCAAAATAAAAATGGACATTTATCCTTCTCTACCTTCCTCTGTGACTTGCTTATTAGATGGTCTTCTGTAAGAGATTGTATCAAAGAAGTGGCAAACCCTTTCGTATCTTATCATAGGGAGGACCGGGCCAAGGAAATTGGCGTGAAGGAGAACAAATCCCTAGCACCCAACATTTAATTTAATTTTTTCCCCCCTGGCTTCAGTAACACCTGCTCATGGAATCCCTTGTTCAATGTTAACACGGAGCAAAGTATTTGTACAGGGGGTGTTCCGTGTACCAATGGAAAGTTTTTGTAGGGAGTTTCCATGTATATAATTATTAGCAATAATTTGATTCCGCTAAAACATGATTTTGACTTCTCTCCCATTATCTTGTATAATAGGTAATTTGCAAAGGAGGATTAAACAGATGTGCATGGTCTCTCTCTCTCTCTATTTCTCTCTCTCTCTCTCTCTCTCACTCACTCACACACGAGCACACACACACACACAGGATATTAATTGAAGCTGTAGAGCAGTGAGATTGTATTAGGGCTGTTGTTTCCCATTTTCCCATTTGCCAGTTTTAAAAGTGGCTTTTTGAAAGAGATCGGCTGTGAATTACTTGACCCATAATTTTTCTCAGGTGGAATATTGGTGAACAGATTATCTTCATCCCCTTATTTATGTGCATTAAAGCCTTATCGTTCACAAATCCCACCTGAATCTTGAGTCAAAGGCGCCACGGAGACAGCCGGTTTAATATGCTTTCCTCTAATGCATATGGAAGCACTAAACGTGGTGCCATATATTTACTCCCCTCTCAAAGACGGCCTCTAATTTGGTTTAGGAACAAAGCTTGTTTTCCGATTAAGTTACAGGGATCAGTGTCCAGAGAGCTCTGCAGTTAGAGTCAAGTGATAAAGCAACACCATAACCAGGGGTGGGATTCAGCCGGTTGAGACCGGTTCAGGCAAACCGGTAGCTCAGACGATCACCTGGGCCCACCCCCGTTTTACTTATCTCTATCCCCCCAAATGATTTGCAGAGCAGATTGCCATGCCTCAGCTGTGTTTTACTCATAACTATTATTTTTGAGTTTTGTTGTATTCCTTCATTGATTCTTGTTTCTTTCCTCCATCCACCTATACCATTTATCCCATATCTGGTAGACTTCTGATTCTTCTTTTCCCTGGATTTCCTTAGTTAGTTTGTCCATTTCAGCACAATCCATAACCTTTCTTATTATTTCATCTTCGCTTGGAGTTAATTTGTTTTTTCCATTTCTGGGCAAAGGCAATCCTTGCCACTGTAATTATATGTAGTATTAAATACTGGATTTCTTTTTTGTATTCCGCAGACATTATTCCTAAAAAAAACAAAAAAAAAAACTTCAGGTTTCCATTCTATTTTAACCCCTGTTATTGCCTCCAGCCAATTTTTGATCCTTTTCCAAAAATTTTTAGCCTTTGAGTTTCATCTTCAGGATCTGGCCTTCTAAAGAGCAGTCAGGGTTGATCTCCTCTAGGACTGACAGGTTGGATCGCCTTGCAGTCCAAGGGACTCGCAGGAATCTTCTCCAGCACCAGAGTTCAAAGGCCTCCATCCTTTGGTGCTCAGCCTTCCTTATGGTCCAACTTTCACAGCCATCCATTGCAACTGGGAAAACCACAGCCTTGACTAGACACACTTTTGTTGGCAGGGTGATGTCTCTGCTTTTTAGTCTGCTGTCTAGATTTGCCATAGCATTTCTCCCCAGGAACAAGTGTCTTTTAATTTCTTGGCTGCAGTTCCCCTCTGTGGTGATCTTGGAGCCCAGGAAAATAAAATCTGCCACTGCCTCCATTTCTTTCCCCATCTATTTGCCAGGAATTGAGAGGGTCGGATGCCATTGGCCCTCAGATTGGCGATGTATAAGTTTAATTAATAAATACATCATTTCTGGGAATTCCCTTTCATCTCGGTTGGGGGGGGGGGAATTCTCCAGCACATTTTCTTCTCTTTCTTGAAAGGAGGAAAATGCAGGAGGAAGAGAAATGGAAAGGTGTGGAAGAAAACAGAAGGCTAAATACATGTTTCAAATACTTAATAGGCTGATTAGGAAAAGCTATATGAGCGGTTGCATAAGAAACACAATTTGAATTAGGCTTATTTTTGTCACACCGTTTCCTTAGGATAAAACAACCCTTTCTTGAGTGTGGATAAGACACCTGGGGATTAAGCATAGTAGTGCAAACTTTGCCTGCAATTTGAACTTATGCCTACTTACCATAATTGCATTCTTTTCTTGCCAAGGTAGAGTATTTTTTCTCTGCAGAAGAAAAAAGCTTGAAATTAAATATGTATCTCTATCTGAGACTTCTGGAAAGTCCCGATTTATAAATTACATTATTATTATTATTATTATTTTAAATAACCCATTTTTTTGTCTTTGGAATTTTAATGAATAATGTTAGGCTAATAGTTTTGAGGGGAATTCTTTATTATCAGAAGACTCGGTATTTTCAGATAATTTTGGTTCAGAACAAAGCAGAAGTAACTTTATTTTAGTGCAAACTGATTTTATTCTGAATAGGTCAGGATTCGTGGTAATTGTTCCTTTCAGGATAAAAGAAAATTTAAATTTGACAAGAGCAACATTTAAAAAGAAGCAAGGGAGCAAATTCACTACTATGCACTCGCCGATTAAAGGCACGCAAGATACTGTGGTTGAAATGTATAGTTTATAGCTCATCATATTGTCTTAGTACAGAGGTGTCCAGCCTTGGCAACTTTTAAGACCTGTGGCAAAGGTGGGTTCCTACCAGTTCGCACCTATTTGGTAGAACCGGTTCATCAAATCTACCGAACCGGTTAGAAGAGATTCCACCAGTGGACCCGGAAAGCAGGCCACACCTACAGAAGAGCTTCCAAAATGTTTTGAAACCCACCACTGGTCCTTGGATATGATTATTCTACACTATCATGCTCCTATTTATAAAACTCAGTGCCTCCGTGAAAGGTAAGGATGACTACTGCGTTTGTGGTGCAATCAGAACATTGCGTGTGTTGGAGTTGTTTTAACGCAAACCAAAGATGCCTTTTAGAAAACAAGTTTACATCCTATTCTTATGCAGGCCAGTGCTGTGTGTGAGGTAATTTAAGGTGGTTCTGACAAGTGTCGTTGGAATCTTCGTATCCGGTCACATGGGCAGTAAGCCACTCCCATCCGGTCACATGGGCAGCAAGCCACTCCCAAAAAGGAGGCCACACCCACAGAGTAGGTTCGAACAATTTTTGAAACCCACCACTGACCTGTGGACACATGTTTTAAAGTTGCCACGATTGGAGACCCTGTGTTAGCAGTCCGTAGGAACCAGACCAGGCTGCTATGGGGTAACCGAGGTTTAGGAGAATCCATAGCTTACATTATGGCCGTTTCAGAGAACCTCCAAATCCCACCCCTGGCTATTGGTACTGGGTAGCGGCTTTGTCAGCCTCTACTTCACTTGCTTGCTATCGGCTGCCATAGAAACCCGGAGGGAGGAGGCTTGAGGTATTTGGGATGGGAAACTTATGGTATTGGAGGTGTTATCACCAGCTTCTGGGCATGCTAATCAGTGGTGGGTTTCAAAAAATTTTTAGAACCTCTTCTGTAGGTGTGGCCTGCTTTGTGGGAGTGGCTTGCAGGCGATGTGACCGGGTGGAAGTGGCTTGCCAGCCATGTGACTGAGTGGGTGCGGCCAACTTGTAAAATGTGGTGACTTAACAACGCTCTTGCTTAGCAACCAAAATGTTGGCTCAGAAACTCTGGCATTTGAAGCACGTAAGTCTTAAAGCTGTCAAGTTACAAGACCCTTCCACCCCTAACCCTTTAGAAAAAAAACACCCAGGGGTGTTCAAACTTGACAGCTTTAAGACTTCTGGACTTCAACTCCCAGAATTCCTCCTCTCGCTCTTCATCTTGATGATGTGCGGACGGACGGGGGGAGGGAGCTGGAACCAGTTGTAAACGGCACTGTAGATTTGTGGAGCCTCTTCTATAGAAGAGGTTAGAACTGGCAAGAACCCACCTCTGATGCTAATAGCCTGTGTTTGGACTTGGCCAAGGTCAACTGTCTCTGCATACCAACTGAATGAGACTTTTGAAGATGCACCCCACATGACACCCTTGGGAGTTGCAGATTGGTCATTGGGTTGGGGTTATTGGGAGGAGGGGGCTGAGCAAACATTTGGTATGTACATGTTCGCGCCTTTTTGTCTCAGATCTTGCTTTTCTTTCGCTGCTTTCTTTTCATAACCAGTAAAAGTATCTTTAGTTCCACAAACAATTGGAGTTGGGAGTTTTCTTTCTTGGTTATTGGAAGAGGCAGGCATGACAGGTTTGGACTTTCCTTTGGGTGGGGAAAACCGGGAAGCTTTCAGATTTGGGTTCTCCCAGATGTACCAATATGACATCTCTACTAAAATAGAACTTTGAGGAAGTTGAAGCCTCTCAATTTTCTTTCATTGGGGGGGTGTTACTTGGAACCCTGACACAGAGCTGAAGAAGCTTCTTGGATGAACATTTTCAAAGGAAAAAAAACAATAACAACAAAATCCAGTTGCCTCCCGAAAAAGCACCTTTGGGATAACTATGACCTGGATGACTGAGAATCTCCATAAAAAACTAGGTATATAGCTAAGAGTTGGTACAGTTTGGAGAACCCCAAATCTCACTCCTGGCTGGCCCCGCCCACCCAACCCCAGGAGTCCCCACCCAGCCCATTTTGGATGCAGGTAAGTGCAGGACACGCACGGAGGCTTGGGGAGGGTGAAAAATGGGCCTACGGGAAGTTCGGGAAGGGCCTCCTGAATCTGGGGAGGACATTTTTGCCCTCCCGGAAGCTCGAGAAAACCTCTGGAGCCCGAGGAGGGCAAAAACGCCCCCCCCCACCATGGTGCAGGAGGTTGACTATGCCATGCCCACCATGGCCACGCCCAGCTAGCAACCGAGCAGAGAACCCCTTGCTGAAATTTTTGAAGCCCACCCATGGCTGCATATGTTCCCTTCGGTGGAGTGCAACAGTCATCTACTCCAGTGGTGGGTTCCAGATCCCATTGCAAATGGTACGGTGCAACAGGTCCGGGCGTCCACCACATGAATGCGTGCAGCATGTGAGCACACACGCACACAGCATGTGTATGTGTACTTACTGCCCGTGATGCTCCAGCTGCTCGGCGGAGCGTCGCGCAGGCGCCGTACACTCTGTGTCCGTGCGTGGAAGTCCCAAACAGTTCAAGTACAGGTAAGGAGTGCAGGCGGGCGGATGGGCCCTCCGGAGCACTGTACTGGAATGGTACCTGGTGCTCCCAGCAGGCACCAGTACGCCTGTACTGGGGCGTACTGGCTGTATCCCACCACTGGTCTACTCCACCCTTAACTCTTCCCAAAGCTTTTTAGACCAACGTAAGTCTTATTTCAGATGAAGGGCTCCTGTCCATATGAGCAGGAATTTGATTACTGGGATGTGTCTGATACCGGGATGCTCTCCTAATCGATTGGAGGAGGAGGTTATGTCTCCGCTGCCGCTGAGCCACGCATGTGGTCTACCTTTTGTCCTAATTGCTCCAATGACAGAGTAACAAGGAGCATATGGTCCTACTTACACAAACCCTCCGTCAACCAGATGGTCAGAGCATCCGATAAAACTAATGACTCTGCTGTTAAGATGAGTTTTCATTAAAACCGTCGGTTACGAAGGCTGACCTTAGTCAGAAATCTCATGTTTACACAGCCAATTGAGCTGTGGCTGAGGTCTATAGAAACCTGATGTTCCTGCTCATCAAGAACATCTTAATCTCCGTTATCTTATTTCACACAATTCTGCCCATCAGTCACTCACCCACCCACCCCCCAGCCTTCATGCACCACAAAACAAAGTGGACTTATTGGTGGGAATTACTGTATGGAGGACTTGGAGGAACATTGTCCATGGGATCGCGATGGGTTGGACATGACTTCACAACTAACAACAACAATTGTATGGGTGTGTTTCCCACAAAGGTCAAGCTCCTAAACCATTGCCTTTGTTTGGACCTAGGCTTCCCCAAAAAGCACGAAGCAGAATCCTGGTCCCGACAAAACTCCTTTTATTAAATGAATGAATTCCTCTAATTCACATTCAGCAAAGGCCTGGCAAACAATCTTTCAAAGGTGAATTGATGACCACAGACCTTATCTAGCTTGGAAAGCTGCCATGTAAATATTGTCGAAATGAGGTGCTATACAGTGAAAGACTTGGCACAGAGTCTCTGAGATTCACGGACAGATCTTCACACTCCTGAAATGAACTAACAAATGAACAAATGAATTGTTCCCTGCAAAAGCCCCCTCCCCTTTCGCTCCTCTTTTATTTCCTATGGGAGGGGCCATTCACCATCCATCTGTGGCTTTCCTCCCAAGTTGACCCTGCTTTCTTTTCTTCTGGCAGCTCTGCACATGCGCACACTGGGAACAGGCTCCAGCTGTTCCTCTGCCTCACTGTTGTCTAGCTCCAAAGGCAGCTGATAACTGGCATAGGGCTCTGGCCCCCTCTCTGCCTCTGATGCAGAGCCCTCATCCGAGCCTTCCCCAGACTCTAGGACTGGCCCATGTTCCTCCCCAACCTCCTCACTGTCTGACTCTGCTTCCATCTGCGCTGGCCACTGGTGGGCCACAACAGCCTTCCTCTTAGGAAGGAACGTGTGTTGATTCGGGGGAGGCAGCTATCTGTTGCAAATGTTATAATTTGAATTCTTGAACTGAGCAGGATTTTAAATTGAATGGGTCTTTCCCAACTTTATGATCCCTGTGAATTTACGATCCTATGCATTTTGCAAAATGCATAAAGCAAATGGGAAGGATTGGGGAGGTGGAAAGAAAAAATGAAACAGAAGACAAAATAAACACAACTTATTTGTGCATTCAAGGAGAGAGAGAAACAGAGACAGAGAGACAGACAGAGAGAGCGGGAGAGAGAGATGGAGAGAGATGAAGAGAGAGGGAGGGAGAGAGAGAGGGGGTGGGGATGGGATGTTTTGATGCTCAAAAAGCCTGGATCCAATCTCTGTGTATTTTATCAAGTTTGTGAGACTGAATTAGAATTCCCAGCTCTCTTGTTCCAACTGCTTTTCATATTTAATAGCTACATTGTAGGCACACAGTAAAAGTAAATAACTTTAAAGCACTTTGCTAATCCATTCAGATCTTTAAAATCCAGGAAAGTGGAAAATGTTTTTCTCACTTCTAGTTTACTAAATTACAGAGAAGACACCAAAAACTCCCAGTATGGGGGCTGCCAGGGAGCACTTAATATTTTAAAAGAATAAAATAAAGTATTTATCATCCCATAAGATCAAACAATTTAGGTCTTTCCATAGCACTTAAATACTTAGGTTCCATCGCCTTTCGATGTTCATGCTTATTTTATTTATTAGTTAAGGACGTAATTCATATTATTGGAGGTCTGTGACAAAGTTAATTATAGGGAAATATTTGAAACCAGCCAAGTGAAGAAAAGGAAGAACAAACCTAAAATTGCATGAATGGTTTGTAAATATCTTTCTTCAGGGCTGTTTTGAATAACCTAAGATTGAGCAGGAGAAGGCTTAATAGACTACCTAATGTGAGCTCCCATCCTATGCCAGAAATCCAGAGCTAGAAGGTCTCCAATAAAGATTCTTTAGATTTTGTTGGAAACAAGGTAACCCAGTTTCGAACTTTTCAGTTCAGTTTTAAAAACTTTCTGGCAAATGACCAATTTAGCCTCTTATGAAGATCCTGTTGGAAGAAATGTCCATCTGGGTTCAGTTCCAAGTGGGGGAAAAGACACTGGAAACATGGAGGCTGCTTGGAAAGATGGTTTAATGGTGGACAGGACCACAAGGCTTGAGTTTCTGCTTTTATGTCCTCTCTGGGCCCCACCCCAGAGCTTCCTGAACCTGTGTAAAAATGCATTCTGATTGGTGGTCAGACTCCCAGGGGGCTTAGCTAACTGTGTAGGCTGTTCTGAGACCCAAGCTTGTTTGAGCTGCTGGCTGATGTAATCTTCCCAGATGCTATGTGATGAGTTTCTGTTTGCTAGATGGGTCCTCCTGAAGGGGGTAGATCTTTGTCATGTAGAAAAGACTGGCTCAGGCCTTAATGGTCCATTGACAAAGGTGGGGTGGATGAGTTTCTGCCTCCTTTTTAGGGGGAAAATATTCTACCCTTTTAATATTTCCTACAATATGTCATTTCCTAGTAGAGGGGTGGGTGCTGACTTCTGCCAATCCCTTGCAATGTGCTACTTAGGAGAAAGAAAGTGTGTGTGTCATGCGAAGGGAGAGAGAAAAAGAGGGAAAGAGAGAGGGAGGAAGAGGGAGAGAGAAGGAGAGATGGAGAGGGAAAGAGAGATGGAGAAGGAAAGAGAGAGGGAAAGAGAGATGGAGAAGGAAAGAGAGAGGGAAAGAGAGACGGAGAAGGAAAGAGAGGGAAAGAGGGAGAAGGAAAGAGGGAAAGGGGTAGAGGGAGGAAAAAGGAAAGCGAGATGTAGAAGGAAAGAGAGAGGGAAAGAAAGATGTAGAAGGAAAGAGAGAGGGAAAGAGAGATGTAGAAGGAAAGAGGGGGAAAGAGAGATGGAGAAGGAAAGAGAGAGGGAAAGAGATGGAGAAAGAAAGAGAGAGAGGGAAAGAGGGAGGAAAAAGGAAAGAGATATGTAGAAGGAAAGAGAGGGAAAGAGAGATGGAGGAAAGAGAGAGAGGGAAAGAGGGAAGAAAAAGGAAAGAGAGATGTAGAAGGAAAGAGAGAGGGAAAGAGAGATATAAAAGGAAAGAGAGAGGGAAAGAGAGATGTAGAAGGAAAGAGAGAGGGAAAGAGAGATGGAGAAGGAAAGAGAGAGGGAAAGAGATGGAGAAGGAAAGAGAGAGAGGGAAAGAGGGAGGAAAAAGGAAAGAGATGTAGAAGGAAAGAGAGGGAAAGAGAGATGAAGAAGGAAAGAGAGAGAGGGAAAGAGGGAAGAAAAAGGAAAGAGAGATGTAGAAGGAAAGAGAGAGGGAAAGAGAGATGTAGAAGGAAAGAGAGAGGGAAAGAGAGATGTAGAAGGAAAGAGAGAGGGAAAGAGAGATGGAGAAGGAAAGGGAGAGGGGAAGAGATGGAGAAGGAAACAGGAAGAGGGCAAGAGGGAGGAAAAAGGAACAAGAGATGGAGAAGAAAAGAGAAGGAAAGAGATAGAGAAGGAAAGAGAGATGGAGAGGCAAAGAGAGGGACACACAAAGAGAAAGAGAGAAGGAGAGAAAGAAGAGGGAACGAAAAAGAAAGTGACTGAGAAAAAGAGATATATTGGAAGGAAAAGAAAAGGAGAAACAAGAAAGAAAATAGACCTCCCCATCCACTTTTGGCTCTAATCCCTCACATTTTTTAAAAAAATTCAGCTTCACTTACCCATGCAGCCTCCAAGAAGTTGCCCTTGAATTATAGTTCGAAACTTTATTTACCAAATTTATATGCTGCCCATCTCTCTCTTGAACTGACTCTAGGCAAAAAAATCATGGTTTGTGGTTTTGAACGAAGTGGGGAGTCAAACAATTGTATCTTACTCAACACGAGTAAATCATGAGCTAGTGTCATCGGCAAACCGAGTGGCATGGCAGTGTATTCTCCAAGTAGGATTAAACAAGGTGCTTGTGAACCAATGTTGAATGTCTTTTTAATTTGCTCCTGCAGTCTGTGCCCTGACACATTTTGACCGCTGATCCTGCAGACAGATTTAATTTTATGTCACGGCCAAATCCATCCCGCTGACACAAAACAAAACACACAACCAGCTGAAGTTCAAGAGTCTCCTGAAGACGGAATGAATTGCATCAACTCCATAAAACGCACTTCCATCCAGCACGTATAGACATCCTGTCAACAAGATGAATGCATGCGCCAAGAGAAGTATCTGTGTGGATGAAATGCATCATAACATAATTACTTTGCCTGACGAAATGCTAACTTGCTTTAATCATTTTCTTCACGGCGTAATGTATGCTGATCCGGCAAGTCCAATGGACAAATTGTTTTATGGGTATAATGCAGACCCTTTCCTCCACCCCTCGACCCCCCAATGCTCTTCTTCCTTTTCCTTTGGAGGATCATGTAGGGAGGTTAGTGATGGCAAACCCATTGCATGGATTCAACAGGTGACACGCAGAGCCATATTTGCTGGCACATGAGCTGTCAGCTCCCTAGCTGATTTCAGCCTTCCGGAGAGTCAGGAGAAGCTGTTTTCACTTTCCTGAAGCTTCAGGAAACCCTCTGGAACCTGGGGAGGGCGAAAAACTGGCCCAATGGGCCAACCGGAAATTTGGAAATGATCCGTTTCCAGTTTCTGGAGGGCCTCTGGGGGGCCGGGGGAAGCCGTTTTCACCCTCCCCAGGCTTCAGTAAAGCTTTTGGAGCCTGGGGAGGGCAACCCCCCTGCATGGGGGTGTGTGTCACACATGTCTACACGGGGGTCGCACAGGTGGGAGGGGCACATTGGATTGTGAGTGTGGGTCAGTGGTGGATTTCAAAATTTTTTAGAACCTCTTCTGTAGGTGTGGCCTGCTTTGTGGGAGTGGCTTGCCGGCCATGTGACTGGGTGGGAGTGGCTTGCCGGCCATGTGACCGGGTGGGAGTGGCTTGCCAGACATGTGACTGGGTGAGCGGGGCCAACTTGTAAAATGTAGTGAAACTCACTTAATAATGCTCTTGCTTAGCAACCAAAATGTTGGCTCAGAAACTCTGGCATTTGAAGCAGGCAAGTCTTAAAGCTGTCAAGTTACAAGACCCTTGCACCCCTAACCCTTTAGAGAAAAAAACCCCCAGGTGTTCAAACTTGACAGCTTTAAGACTTGTGGACTTCAACTCCCAGAATTCCTCCTCTCGCTCTTCATCTTGATGATGTGCGGACGGGGGGGGGGGGAAGGGAGCTGGAACTGGTTCTAAACGGCACTGTAGATTTGTGGAACCTCTTCTATAGAAGAAGTTAGAACTGGCTAGAACCCACCCCTGGTGTGAGTGCACGCACACAATTTTGGCACGCCTTTACAAAAAGGTTTGCCATCACTGATGTGGGGAATTTGATGGGCAATTTAGTTTTTCAACTAAATTGTCTTTGTAAGGCAAAGTGGCCATGTTGCCAATCCTTTTCGAGAGCAACGTGAGTGGGTGAGAACCTAAAGGGCTGTATAGACCATTAACTTGAACCATCAGTTGAAGGAAACTCTTCCCATAAGTCTCTCTCTGTGTGTATGTGCACCAGTGGTGGGATTCAGCCAGTTCGCACCTATTCAGGAGAACCAGTTGTTAAACTTTCTACGCAGTTGGGAGAACCGGTTGTTGGAAGAAATCTCCTTTTGTTTTTCCCTACTTTACAGGGCTAATCCTGTAAGGAAGGCAGGAAGGAAACATTCTGGTGTTGCTTCTAGCCTCATCTTTATTGCCCTGCTTACAGAAACTGCCTCTCCCGTTAACCCTTATTACATTGTAACAGCTACGATGACCCACCCATCGACGTGAGTGACGTTGAGTTGGCCAACGTCACATGAACCACCGAGTCATGCCTACCCAGCTGGTGATTAGGGCATAGAACCAGTTGTTAAATTATTTGAATCCCACCACTGATGTACGCTCACTCAAGCAATGTGTTTGAGTCGAACTTGTAACTGTTGTTTCTCTGCCAAGTGGGCTTTTCTGCTGTTCCATTGACCTAATAATCAAAATTAGAAACTTACAATAAAATGACTGTCTGCACCATTTAACTTTTGATCCTTAATTGATGCACTCTTATTGTTCATTAATAACTACTTATATCGGAGTCATTATTTTTTTCAGCTCTCCGAACCTCCATTATCTTTATTCGAGTAATTACAAAGCTCATAAAAGGCCACATAAATCATAAGTCAATAGATTTGCCTTTAATTGCCTGATAGTGATCAGACAATCCTGATAAACTACTTGGCCCAACCTGTTCGGAGCACCTTTTCGACGGAGTATATTAGTGGAGATGGAAACAAAACTGGATCAGTTCTTCTTATCCATGAAGAAAGAAACGGACGTCATCTACAAAAAACAGGGTAATGACTGCAACAGCCACGGCGTGTTGGAGATGACCAGAGGGAGCCTGAAGGAGGAGTCAAATTTGTCATTAGTCATGAGTCCCTTCACACTCACAAGAGATCTAAGTCCCGCCCAACTTGAATTCCTTCTACTCTTATCTCCTGCTATTTTTCCCTTGGCTGCTGGTAGTTCAGATTCCTGCAGATTGCTTTATCTTACAATTGTCGTCCCCTTCTTCTTTCGCCCTCCATCTTTCCCAGCATGCGGCTCTTCTCCAGGGAGTCCTTCCTTCTCATCAGGTGGCCAAAGTCTTTGAGTTTCCTCTTTAGGATCTGGCCTTCCAAAGAGCAGTCAGGGTTGATCTCTGGTAGGACTGACCGATTTGATCTCCTTGCAGTCCAAGGGACTCGCAGGAGTCTTCTCCAGCACCAGAGTTCAAAGGCCTCCATTCTTTGGCGCCCAGCGAAAGGCGCTTCCTTATGGTCCGACTTTCAAAGGCAGGCAACTGAGAAAACCAATATTATCTTTGCTTTATGCCAAAGAAATGTTTTGTTAAAACCAAACCATACAAAAAAAAAAAAAGGCTGGGTCTGTAAAAAGAGCCGAGGTGGCCCAGTGGTTAGGGTGCAGTACTGCAGGCCATTCAGCTGACAGTTACCTGCAGTTCAGCGGTTCTAATCTCACCGGCTCAAGGTTGACTCAGCCTTCCATCCTTCCAAGGTGGGTGAAATGAGGACCCAGACTGTGGGGGGCGATATGCTGACTCTATAAACGGCTTAGAGAGGGCTGAAAGCCCTATGAAGCGGTATATAAGTCTAACTGCTATTGCTATTGCTATTGTATCAGCTTTATGTATGTTCTTCCTGTGCAAACCTGGGAAGACAGAAGCGAGGGATGGGAGCTATATAATTCGGAAGCAGAAGAAATCCTGTGGGGAAACTACAGCAAGACATAAACTGTTGTCCTATTCTGTTGCACAAAGAGAGCGGTGTGGGCCGAGTACAATTCATGTGCAGGAGCTCTGGGAGTGAATGGTACTTCCCTGGGTGTTCTCAGAGGTGTAGGCTCCCTCCGCTGCCAGCTATCGATCCCAGCACTTCATCAAAGCCCCAAAAAGCAGAGAACGAACCCTTTTAATGCATTGAAGAACGGTGTGAAATTACCTAGACTCTTTGAGGGACAAACCCACCCCCCCCACATGCACACAAAAGAAGACCCTAATGGATTTTACACAGTCTGATACTGTAAACGCTTGCTTTATCTGGAGCAGATTTTTTTTTCTTAAAAAAAAAGTCTTGACAGCCCGGCGTTAATTGAGGCAAAGCAAGAAGCGGCTGGTGAAGCGGAATTTGGAGTCCTTTGCGAATGTTAAGCAGAGCTCGCCAAAGTGTGTGTGTGTGTGTGTGTGTGTGTGTGTGAACAATGTGAAGAAAAGAATGCCAAGGCAGCTTCGGCTACACCGAGGACCTCTGTTCTTTCTCTCTTTCTTTCTGTTCTTTTTTTTTTTAAAAAAGGATTTGCTTTTCCCAAGGATCAAACAGACAATTGAGCCTGCTCCTTTGCTAGCAGCTTGAGATGAAGAATTTGGGGAAGGGGAGGGCATCAGGATCAGTGGCGTTTTCTGTCTCTCACCCTCCAGGCATGGGCATGTAATAAAAAGAAGCCAGCTAAGACCCAATAGCTTTGAGATGGAGATATGGCGGATGGGAGGCACCGTCTGAGGCTGAATGGACATGACGGTTAGGGACAAATCACGTTATGGCAGCCTACTAAAGGCCATTTCAAAAGAAAAGGGAGAAAGAATGAACATACAGACTGATCCAGTTTGGGAGATTTAGCAATAGCAATAGCAGTTAGACTTATATACCGCTTCATAGGGCTTTCAGCCCTCTCTAAGCGGTTTACAGAGTCAGCATATTGCCCTCAACAACAATCCGGGTCCTCATTTTACCCACCTCGGAAGGATGGAAGGCTGAGTCAACCCTGAGCCGGTGAGATTTGAACAGCCGAACTGCAGAACTGCAGTCAGCTGAAGTAGCCTGCAGTGCTGCATTTAACCACTGCGCCACTGAATTTGCTTTCTTCTTTTTTAAAAAACAATTTTTCTTCTTTTTTATTTTCAAAACAAACACAAGACATCTTTCATTACATGCTGTAGAAAGTGTATCAGTTGCTTTCTTCTTGAGGCTTGGTTTCTTGTCCATTGAAAGCAGCCAATGTTTGCATTCAATTGACTTTGCTCTCTGCCCTGTTCTATATTGCCATTTTTCTTGCATAAAGTTAAAGGTTCCCCTTTACCTTTATGTGCTAGTCGTTCCCAACTCTAGGGGGCAGTTCTCACCTCCCTTTCGAAGCTGAAGACCCAGCGCTGTCCGAAGATGTCTCCGTGGTCATGTGGCAGGCATGACTAAACACCGAAGGCACACGGAGCGCTGTTACCTTCCCACCAAAGGTGGTCCCTATTTTTCTACTTGCATTTTCACATGCTTTCGAACTGCTAGGTTGGCAGAAGCTGGGACAAGTAATGGGAGCTCACTTCGTTACACTGCGCTAAGGATTCAAACCTCTGAACCGCTCACCTTTCTGATCGACAAGCTCAGCATCTTAGCCACTGAGCCACCGCATCCCCATTTTTCTTGCATAAATGCTCCCAATTAGCAATTGAGATATGAGGTTTGTTCTTTGTCTGAATGTGTGAAAGTTTAAGAGATGAACAGGTTCATAGCCCACCACCAGCTGTAAAATTCCTGATGGAATCAAAGAGTAAGTACAAAGTGATAGCGAAGTTGTTACATTCAATTTGAGACAGGTTTTGTACATAAATATAATTCATGAGTATCGGGGGTGAAATTCAGCAGGTTCTGGAGAACCGGTAGCGGAAATTTTGAGTCGTTTGGAGAACCGGTAATTGTAATTGTAAGTTTATTTATAGGCCGCCCTTTTCCCTGAGGGGACTCAGGGCGGCTTACAACATGTGGGGAAGGGAATACAGACAGTGACATATAAAAACAGTACATAATTAAAAATAGAAACAACATTCATCATTCGGGTGGGGACGAATTACAATCTTTAACCCCAGGCCTGACGGGATAGCCAGATCTTGAGGGCTGTGCGGAAGGTCTGGAGGGTGGTGAGGGTACGAATCTCCATGGGGTAAATACCACCTCTGGCTGGCTCCAGGGTAGAGGTGGGAATGGGGATTTTGCAGTATCCTTACCTTGCCATGCCCACCAAGCTACGCCCACAGAACCGGTAGTAAAACTTTTTGGATTTCACCACTGATGAGTATATTACATTCTTATTGACTCTGACATAATCTACCAGCTTTGATAAAGGCCACCAAACCTCATGGTTGCTTAAAAAAGGAATGTTGATGACTATGATGATTAAATAGTTGAAATCTCAAGGTGTTTGGCGCATCCCAGTTTGAAGAAGCAATCCTAAATATTACATGGATATAACCAAACAGTTCAGAAGCTTAAGTTGTAGCACTGAGGACACGCCAAAAAATTTTTTCATTTTCCTTTGGGCTTTCTTTGGGGCTTAGAGTTATTAAATTATAGCTGCTCCACTGCCTTTTAATTAATAATTTTGTTTCCACTTTTTAATTCTCAACTGGATGGGATTAAACAATGGATTAGCTCCAGTTCCTGATCATGAGCATAATGTACTTTAGGCAGGTGCACCGAGTTGGCAGACACTTTTTATCAAAAGTGGAAAGGCAGCTTTGGCACCTGTGTTCGGTTCTAATTTCTGTGCTTTCCCTGGGAAGAAAGACCAACAAGATATTTCTGGCTTAGACAGAAAAGAAAGGAACAAAGTATTTGCTAACTGTTCCATGTCTTCCTCCTTTCCACTTGGTTTCCTCCCAACCCCTCTGATGAATGAAGGAGTTTAAGAATATAAAAGTCGGTGAAAACTACATCTAACTCAATGCAAAACTGGGCAGCTAAGGTCTGTATTTTGGCTGTGTGGATGACCAGAAGATGTAGCAAAGCAAGTTTTGTGGTCCAACAGAGGCCAGCGGAGCTGACAGCAGATTTGTACAGTGAGGAGGTTGGGGAGGAACATGGGCCAGTCCTGGAGTCTGGGGAAAGCTCTGATGAGGGCTCTGTGTCGGAGGCAGAGATGGGGCCAGGACCGTCTGACAGTTATCAGCTGCCTTCAGAGTCAGACATCAGTGAGGCAGATGAACAGCTGGAGCCTGTTCCCAGTGTATGCATGCACAGAGTTGCCAGACAAAGGGAAGAGCTAAAGAACAGGAGTCGACTTGTGAGTAAGGCCACAGGTGGACAATGAATAGCCCCTCCCCGAGGAAATAAAAAAGGAGCGAAAGGGGAATGGAGTTTGCAGGAGACAATTACTTCACTTAATTGGTTCATGAGAAAAGCTTGGTTCATGAGAAAGGGATTGTCATATAGACTCTGAGGTAGGGCATTATAAGAACTCTAAACTTGCGTAGTGGGTCTCTTCGATATGACTATTTTAATTTCTCCACAACGTTGTGATGTTTCATGTTCTTAGAGAGTGATTACTGGAGGCCCAGTAGGGGCCTTCTGTTTTGAAGAAACGGTACCAAATCTAATACCTTCACTGTCATTCTTCAAATATAAGACATATTTTATTGAGAAATTAACATCCACAAGGAGATGCCCATAATGTTATTCAGTGGGGCTAAATAGCTGCAGGCCCTCTTGGAGGTACAATCCAGACAATATTCATTCATATGAATATCACATATGACTTGAATGAAAAATTAAATGTTGCTCTATCAGAGGTGGGAAACCAAATTCCTGCTGTTCAGGTGAAAATTATGAAAAGAATCAGGACAGAAGGCTAATTTTATGGGGTTTTAAAAATACATTTGTGTGTGGCTGCTAATCCTTTTAGGACGGTTGCTATAGAATAATCTGCTCTCTCTCTTTCTCTTTCTTTCTCTTTCCCTTTCTCTCTCTCCATGCGCTTTGTTTTATTAATGATTTTTTTAAAAAGGGTAAATGAAATAACTAAATGCCTTTCATGAATAAGGTTCATAAATCAAGGACTAATAAGATAGTGGTGGCAATTTCTCTACCAGTTAAGCTTAGTAAAATGAAATGCAAATGTAGTTTGTATTTCTTTTCCTTTTTTTCCCCCCCTTCTGTTTTCGATATGGAGTTGCAAAAAAACAAAGCAAAACCTGAGATCTCCACCAGAGGGCAGCAAAAGGATTAAGAAAATCCTAACTCTTTTCTGCCACTTAGTGGTTGGGCAGAGTTTTGACTGCCACTCCTAACTGTATAAGAAAACAGCACATATGAACAATGATGGAAAGCCAGTTTAGAAATGGAATAATTTTTCAAATTATTTTTTCCCCCAAAAGATTACTGAGCCCAAAAAAATAAGGAGGCATGAGGAACTATGGGTAATATAAACTTATACGAGAGAAAAGATTCAAATATTTAGCAGAGTACTGGGCTAGTTCGTCTGGAAAAATAATTCCTAGTTTGCTATTCAGAGATCCGATCAGTTGTAGCAGTGAAAAATTATTCTCTGTGTATACAATAGCCTCAAATTCTTTGCCTTTTTTCTAATATGACTTTTGGGGGGGGGGGTGCCTTCAAGTCAGTGTGGACTGACTATCGAAATAAATCCATGATTTTGCTTGGCAAGTTTGCCATTGCATTCTTCCCTGAGTTGAGAGAGAGAACATGCTTGGCCCAAAGTCTGTTGTGGCTCACTAGTAGCACATTTGGCCAGTGAGGAGGTTGGGGAGGGACAAGGGCCAGTCCTGGAGTCTGGGGAAGGGTCAGACGAGGGCTCTGTGTCGGAGGTAGAGAGGTGGCCAGGGCTGTATGCCAGTTATCAGCTGCCTTCAGAGTCAGACGTCGGTGAGGCAGATGAACAGCTGGAGCCTGTTCCCAGTGTGCGCACGCACAGAACTGCAAGATGAAGGGAATAGCTAAAGAACAGGGGTCAATTTAGGAGTAAGGCCAGACAATGAATGACCCCTCCCAGATGTAATAAAAGGGGAGCGAAAGGTGAGTGGAGTTTGCAGGAGGCAATTAGTTGGCTTAATTGGTTCGTGACTCTCCTAGACTCCTTGCCAAATTCTGCTGATATTGGCCTGGCAGCTCTCCAAGCCAGATAAGGTCTGTGATTGTAAATCCTCCCTTGAAAGACTTTGCTGGATGTGAATGAGCAGAATTCACAGTCAATTAATAAAAGGGGTTTTTGTTGGGATCAGGAGTTTGCTTCATGCTCTTGGGAAGCCTTAGTCAGAACAAAGTCTTCTAGGTAGCTTTGGTCTTAAAGAAGGCTAGAAGTCATACTCTTTTCATGTCTAGGCGGGTGCCTTAATCCCTGGATGAAACTGGATCTCTACAAAGCATTATCAGATCTGATTGCTCACTTTGAATGATGGACACAGAAGAGGATGGAGAAGCAGAGATAATAAACCAATTCAATTCAGAGCACCGATGTTTTTTGATATAATTCAAATCCTTGGGTATTCCATTAATGGAGATTGTATGTTGTTTATTCGTTGTTGACTGGGCCAAAAGCTCACCATTCTCCTCAACTCAATCTTGCTGTGATCGGGCTACATTAATCAAATCAAGACATTCTTGATTACTTTTATACAGAAAGTAACTCTAATTTGTAGCACCGTATGTGACCATGAAATGCTCAGGCCTTGGTAAACTGATTGCACCTAGGTTTAATGTGACCATTTTTGGTATTAAACCCTTCACTGATTAAGCGATTAGTCATCATTCTGACTGGGGGTCCTGCAACAACAATGCATATCTGAAAAACGAGAGGGGGAAAAAAGAAAGAAAGAAAAGAAAATTGCCTCCTTTTTCATCAAAGCTAATTAGTTAGCATTCAACACCTCTTACCGTTTCCCTTCCTTTTGCTGCAACAGATGTGAATTGCCCTCGGATTTTAATGTCGTGGACGGCTGACGGGAGGGACTTTGAGCTGGTGAGGGAGCTAATAAAACAGGAAAAGTTGGCAGGTCTCAAGCCAATTGATGCTAAGGAAGGTCACTGAGAGGGACATAATGAAAATATGAAAGTATGAAAATCATCATCTGTTATAATTAGCCATTAGCATACCTGTAATTATGGGGGAGGGAATGCGATGGCTCAGCAGTTAAAGAAGCTGAACTTGGAGAGCTGGCATCCTGGGTTTGAAACCTGAGTTCTGTGCAACAGGGCGAGCTCCTGTTCCTTGTCCCAGCTCCTAGTGGTTCAAAAGCATGTAAATGCGAGTAGATGAATAGATACCATTCCGGTGGGAAGGTAACAACTTGCTGTGTGCCTTTGGCAGGGGTGGGATTCTACCAGTTCGGCTCGGTTTGGGCATATTGGTAGCTCCAAAGATCAGCTGAGTGTGAATTGGTTCATTGGCCTTTGGCTTATAGCCGAATGATACCCGTATAACAGTGGTGGGATTCAGCCAGTCCGCACCTATTCGGGAGAAGCGGTTGTTAACTTTCTAAGTAGTTTGGAGAACCGGTTGTTGAAAGGAATCTCCTTTTGTTTTTCCCCACTTTACAAGGCTAATCCTGTAAGGAAGGAAGGAAGGAAACATTCTGGAGTTGTTTCTAGCCTAATATTTATTGCCCTGCTTATAGAAATTGCCTCTCCGGTTAACCCTTAGTACATTGTAACAGCTACGATGACACGCCCACCGACATGAGTGACGTTGAGTTGGCCACACCCACCCAGTCACATGACCACTGAGCCACGCCTTCCCAACTGTCATTAGGGCGGAGAACCGGTTGTTAAATTATTTGACTCCCGCCACTGCCGTATAACCACAGTGATTGGTTTTGGAGAACACTGGCTCCCTTGGCCAAGAAATGGATTTGAGCGCCATGCACTAGAGCAGGGGGTATCAAACTCACATTGTCATGGTAGCGTCATGTGATCTACTGTGACTTTCCCCCCCTTCACTAAACCAAACATGGGCATGGCCAGTATGTTACACATCCAGTCTGCGGACTGGGAGTTTGACAGCCCTGCTCTAGAGTCAGACATGACTGACAGGGAAACCTTTGCTTTCAGTTATAGGTTTTTCCCCCCTCCTTTCCTGGCTCCCTTCCCTCATATTATCTCTCTCGCACAGGAGTAGCGGAATTAGCCTACTATTGCAGCAAAAAGTAAAGATAATACAGAAAAAGAAAAGAAATATATGTTATTGGGACCTTAAAGCCTGAAGTTCTAACATGTGCCAGAGGGGGAAACTATTCCAAAAGATACCAGCATACATACTAGTCAAACTCGGTATCTTGCCTGATTTTATTATCTTTAGCTTCCTTGAATGAGAAAAGAAAATTAAATAGAGAGGAAGCTCTCTGCAAAGCATGCGGTGAGCTTCAGGTGTGATTTTTTTGAGACTACCACAGCCCAGATCTACCACAGGACAATAAGATTTTTTTTAAAAAAAAATAGGAAAGGATATAGGTTTTTGAAATATACTTTTTTATTTTCCACTTTCATAACATATAATCACATGTATACTATTACAATATCCTATTGTATTAAGTAGTAATTACATCAGTTCCTCTTGTCATCAATGCCCAGAAAGATAAAAACCCATTATTAGCTCTTCTGCTCTCCATACACCTCTTTCTTCTACCTCTCTCCTACCTCCTTTCTTCCCTCCATCATCCTTTTCTACTCTACTTCCCCTTCCTTTCTCCTTCTCCTCTCTCTTCATTCCACTCCTCCTTCTCCTCCTCATCTTCCCCCCTTACCCTCTCTCCTATCCCTCTCTTCCTATCTTTCTTCTCTCCTCTGTTTCCCACTCTTCCTCTTATTGGTGTATTTCAGCTTCTGAGCAAACTCCATTCTATGTTGATGGTATTTATGCTTCCATATCAATATACTTAACATATCTTAGTTTTAAGGTTTTTGCATAAACGTGAGTATAAAGTATAAACATGATTATGAATACATTAAATGGATAGGAATAAATGGGGACATTAGGACAGGGACGGTAGGCACGCTGGTGCGCTTATGCACACCTCTTACAGACCTCTTAGGAATGGGGTGAGGTTGACAGTAGACAGTTTAAGGTTAAAGTTTTGGGGGTTTGGGGAAGAAACCACAGAGACAGCAGAAAAGCATTCCAGGCGTTGTCCACTCTGTTGCTGAAGTCGTATTTTCTGCAATCGAGTTTGAAGCAGTTTAACTTGAGTTTGTATCAATTGTTTGCCTGAGTATTATTGTGGTTGAGGCTGAAGTAGTCATTGAAAGGTAGGACATTGCAGAAGATAATTTTATGTATTTAGCTTGGAAGAAGCCACTCTGCTCAGGAAAAAGAGGAGAGTGGCAAGGAACATTCTGGAAACTCTGAGGGAAAAGCTAATCACTCATATGGCAGGTGATGCCCACTCTGATTGACCATGCCCAGGCCTATCTCATAGGGGTGTCCTTGCCACACACTACAATCCTCCAACCGCACCACCAGTAAAAACAAAGAGGAGGGCTTTAGCAATAGCAATAGCAGTTAGACTTATATACCGCTTCATAGGGCTTTCAGCCCTCTCTAAGCGGTTGACAGAGTCAGCATATTGCCCCCAACAATCTGGGTCCTCAATGTCTAGGAATTGTGATAATTACAAAGCCTTGATGACACCGTGGAAATAATCACATTCAATTAATTAATAATGGGAGCTATTTTACTCTTGGAGGCTTTACTATGACAAGGACTGGGGAGGTGGAGGCAAGAATAGCACCCCAGTGCTTTCCAGAAATTTGAAACGTCGGTTCTCATCAGCCAGATGTCAACAACGGAAGAGAGTTGGGATGATGTCAGTGTTCCAAATACCGTGTAAAATCAAATCAGAATCGAAGGCAAAACTATGCTTAAAGTTCCAATTTAATAAAGCAGGCATGTTGGCACATAGCTGTGGGGATCCCAACTCTGGAAGTTACATCAGAATCCCACCCAGTTAAAAGTTCATGATCTTGTCCCCACACCCACAGTCCACCACATGGTCCAATCTCCTTCTTCCACGCTGGCGTCCATGCCCAGCTTCTTCTGGTCAGGTGTACTGGTGTGGAGACAAAGGATGACCTTGGCTTCTAGCAAAGAATGAAAAACAATACATTCCACAATCCTACTCCTTCTAATCCCCCCTCCCATTGACTATACTTAAAGAAACAGCATAATGAAATAAGAGAAAGTGTGGCAGGCCAAAATTCTAAAAGGAATATAAATGCAGGCCTGACACCATAGCTGTTTGACTCCCCATGGCAAGGAATTTTGGGAAATGTGGTCCAGAACATTTTGGATTCAAATCCAGATCCCTACTTGGCAGATTCAGAAACGTCCCTTCCTCCTGCCCCATCTCAGGCTCACCCACCATCTAGGATTGCAGCCAAGAGAAAATTAAATTGGGGGAGTACTAGATAGTAAAGAAGAAATTCTTGTTCTCTCCTGGAAAATAAATGTGGTGGAGTTACCCACCCAGTGTTTCTGCGTGCAACTTCCTCAGGGTAGAACCTCCACCTAATGAAGAGTTTTTGAAGTCTGTGGGTCCCAGCTCTAAATTAACTCATCCATCATTTATTCTTCAGTGATCATTAAGGTTGCTTTGATCTGCCTTTTAAAAAACTTTTTTATTGTTAGTATGACACCACGTCCCCACCTATTGGGAGAGGAATGTAGAGAAAGAAGATTAGGGGAGAGAGAGAGAGAGAGAGAGAGAGAGAGAGAGAGAGAGAGAGAGAGAGAGAGAGAGAGAGATACACACACACACACACACACACACACACACACAGGGGGGGAGACAGAGACAGACAGTGAGAGAGAGGGTGAGGGAGAAAGAGGGGGAGAGAGGGAGAGACAGAGACAGAGAGACACAGGGAGAGGGAGGGAGAGAGACAGATACAGAAAGAGAGAGAAACAGAAATAGAGAGAGACACAGAGAGGGGGGAGGGAGAGAGGGAGGGAGAGACAGAGACAAAGAGACACAGAGAGACACAGAGAGAGGGGGAAGAGGGAGAGGGAGGGAGGGACAGAGAGACACAGAGTGAGGGAGAGAGAGAGGGAGGAGAGAGACAGAGACAGAGAGACAGAGAGAGAGACACAGAGAGAGGGGGAGAGAGGGAGAGGGAGGGAGGGAGAGAAAGAGAGACACAGAGACACAGAGAGAGACACAGAGAGAGGGAGAGAGAGAGGGAGGGAGAGAGAGAGAGTAAGAGAGAGAGGGGGAATGATTATTATTTAGCATAAGATGACAACATAAGAGAAATAAACATGTATACACAGTCCATGTAATTATAAATAAAATTTCTATGGTGGTTCATTGGCCTCATAACTGGATGTCCAATTCACCTATCCAGGTGACCAACTCTGCCGTTGCTTCATGCAGAACTTTTAGGGAACTGGAGGATGCACCTCATGGGCAATCCTGCACAATACGTTGAATAGTTTGCACATCAGCATCACAATCTCAACAGGTGGAATCCTTCCATCCCCACTGATCAAGGGCAGAGGCACTTCTTCCAGTATCGCACCTAATTGCGTTCAATTTCAACCAGGCAAAGTGACGCAGATCAAAACCAGGAGGTTTGATAAAGGGATCACTAATGGTCAGGCCACAAGAAGGTACATTGGACTATTCCACTCTCCGGTCATTCTCAGGGTTAAACTGGGGAGACGTTAAGTGAATAGCTGTTTTCCAAGCTGGCCTATGGGATTCCAATCTTGTAATGGAAGAGCCGAAGTGGCGCAATGGTTAGGGTGCAGTACTGCAGGCCACTTCAGCTGACAGTTATCTGCAGTTCAGCGGTTCAAATCTCACCGGCTCAAGGTTGACTCAGCCTTCCATCCTTCCGAGGTGGGTGAAATGAGGACCCAGATTGTTGTTGGGGGCAATATGCTGACTCTGTAAACCGCTTAGAGAGGGCTGAAAGCCCTATGAAGCGGTATATAAATCTAACTGCTATTGCTATTGCTAATGGGCTGCACATTGTCCTGCTGAATAGGGAGAACCTTGTTGTTCAGCATCCTTGACCTGAGCTGAAGGAGAACTTGTTGTCATTCTAATGTGGGGCGGTATGCTATTGTTAAGTACTAGCAACCAGTGCACAGGAGTGGGATGCAATGTGCCAGAGATGACATGCATTGCCTGGTGGAGAGACCATTTACCCAAACAAGATTGAAGGAGGTCTGTGTAAATGTCAGACCCTCCAATTCATACAAGAAAGGGTAGATCAATCAATCAGAATAGAGCTGGAAAGGACCTTGAAGGTCTTCTACTCTAACTCCCTGCTTAAGCAAGACAAATGGCTGTCCAGTCTCTTCTGAAAAACCTCCAGTGATGGAGCATCCACAAATTCTGAAGACAAGCTGTTCCACTGGTTAATTGTCTTCACTGCCAGGAAATTTCTCCTTAGTTCTGAGTTGCTTCTCTCCTTGATCAGTTTCTATCCATTGCTTCTTGTCCTGCCCTCCGGTGCTTTGGAAAATGAGTTGATCCCCCTCTTCTTTGTGGAAGCCCCTCCAATACTGGAATATTGTTATCATGTCATCCCTAGTCCTTCTAGATTGGCCAGCAAGACCAGATCAGCAAGATTCTGTTACTATAGCAGTTTCACTCCTAATGTGGATTTGATTTCTTGGTCTGGTTGACATCTTGAGGCTGACAGGGGTTGGTGGGTTCTGAAATCCAAAAGATCTGGGAGATATCAGAGCTGGCAGCAGAGTCGGACAGTGAGGAAGTGGGGAGGAACATGAGCCAGTCCTGGGGGCTGAGGAAAGTTCAGATGAGGATTCTGCATTGGAGGCAGAGAGGGAGTTAGACAGCAGTGAGGCAGAAGAACAGCTGGAGCCTGTTCCCAGTGTGCGGATGCGCAGACCTGCCAGAAGACAAGAACAATTAAGAAAGCAGGAAACAATTTGTTCATTCCACCTGGAAAATTCTGTTTGTGACTATAAAACTGTGCCAAGTTTTGCTTTGCCCTGTGTTTGGAAACTCGTTATCTGGCAGCACTCCAAATGAGATAAGGTGCGTGTGGATAAACATTCCTCTGAAAGGCTGCTTGCTAAATCCTTGCTGTCTGTGAATGAAAGGAATTCACAGTCGTGTAAATAAAAGAGGTTTAGTTGGGATCAAGATTTTGCTCCTTGCTTTCTAAGGAAACCTGAGTCAGAACAAGATGGCCGACTTCTTCTCAAGTCATGGCCTTGAAGATAGGAGAACCATGTTAATTTGGTGGGCTTGGATGCTTTCCATTTCCCATACAGGGGGATTTCTCGAAAGGTTTGACTCTACAGCCAGATCAAAATAGCAGCCCGTAAGTCAGGTTTTGGGTGGAAGAATCAAATGAATCAGTCTCTATCTAGCCGGCACGCCTGCGTGGGCTGAGAGAATCCTCGTTGCCAAATGCCAACATTTATCAAATGCTGCTCACATCAGAAGATGTCCAAGATGAACGCAACACGAAGCCCTTCGGCATCCGAAGATGAAGTCAGTGAGGGAGGGAGAAATATTGATTGAAATAAACTGCCGTGTGAGTTTTAGCATCCTTGTTCGATACTTATTAGATGGCTCCATACGCTGCGGCAAAAGCCTCCGAGGGTTGTCAAATTCAGTAAAGCAGTTAGAGAAATGTCAAAGCGTGATCTTTGCTTGATGAACACTTGTCTTTCTGATTCCCTCATTTAGAGTTTTGACTAAAGGGAATAATAGCCGCAAATGGAAATGGTATTGAAATCTCCATCCCCTCGCTTCTTTAGTAAATGCACACTTAAAGGCGCAGAGGCGGTTTTTTTTTGGTGTGTGTGTGTGTTTGTGTGTGTGTGTGTGTGTGTGCTGCATTTCCAGAAAGAGGGCCTGTGCTGTGATTGAATCGGTTATTTTTATTTTCGGAGATCACATCAATCGGGACCCACGTAGTGCTTTGCAGAGCGACGTCCACAAAAGGAACAGGCCTCTGCCTTGAGGGATTTATGCCCTACATTTCAAAGTTGGCAAAAGCCACAAAGAGAAGGAAGATGAAAGGGAGGATAGCGGGAGAAGAGCATTGCTGAAAAGAAGGCACATGCGTCGCATAAGAAGACCCTGAGTTGAAAGCACTTGAGGAGGGGTGCTTATATACAAGCATTTCCCCCCGGTATGCTGGCAGATCATCTCTGCCTGAAGTTCTATAGAACCACATCTCCCTCTGGGTCTAGATCAAATGTTGACCTTGTCTAGATCAAAGCCAAAGAACCAGCGCTGTCCGAAGACGTCTCGTGTTCCTATGGCTGGCATGACTAAATGCCAAAGGCACATGGAATGCTGTTACCTTCCCTACCTTTCTACTTGCATTTTTACGTCCTTTCGAACAGAATCTGGGATAAGTAACGGGAGCTCACTCCATTACGTGGCGCTAGGGATTCGAACCACCGAACTGCTGACCTTCCTGATTGACAAGCTCAGCATCTGAGCCACGGCGTCCCTACCAAGGAGTATAAGGGAGGTCAAATCCTTCATCCACACCCTCCTTTTTGTTATTCTTTTCTCGATGGTCTCCTTTCTCCATCTTTTCACTAGATTTTTGTTCTTGGGTACCCTCAAGAATGTTTCTTCTTGCCATAAAGCTGTTCCTAGATCTGAATCTTCTAGATACTTTCTCAATTGTTGAAGGACGGAGACCATCGGTCAACACTGTCAATCAGATAGATACAAGCTAGGCTGGGCATGCTTTTGAAGATGATCCTGTAAATCCCACCCCCCACCCCCTGGGTTCAGAAGGCAGCTGGGATAGTAACTTGGGGATCAAGAGGGATTTCCTGGCTGTAGGAATTGTCAACCATTGAAACATCTGTCAAGTGAAGTGATGGTATTGTCTTTTCTTGAGCTCTCCAAACAGAACCTCAATGAACCGAGACACTCTCTAGTCCTGCCTACTCTGAGTATGGGGAATAAACTAATTGACTAAAAGTAATAATCTATTCATTTTCATCTGTACAGGGCAGGCCCTTTCTCATTTGTTTCTGAGCCAAGTTCAAAAATGCTTCTTGACTTTCCACGTTATAAATGGTTTGGGAGCAGAAATTGCATTTCTGTCTTGAAGTCTACCCAGGATCTTAGATATTATAGTTCTGAATTTCTCTTTTGGCTGTGACCATCCATTACTTTTAGACAGATCGGGAATAAAACTGATCCCTTCTAAGCTTCCTTTTCCATGGGCAAATTGAAATCACTTCACTAGATCGTTTTGGAAAATCAATTGCGCCATGGATTTTGTAGGTTCCCCTCCCCAGCAAAAGACCTGTCATCATGTCTTCCCTTGGAACTTAAGAGAAGCCCACAAACAATTAAAAACGCAAAACTTCAGCCAGCTTATAATAAATATGAAAACCAGTGGAAGAACTCCAGTGCTCCACCAGTAAAAATTCTTCCAAAATTCTTCTCCCCATCACAAGAAATTTGAAAGCAAAATTCCCTTCATGCATTTCAATAAGAAGTAATAAGGAAAATAATAATAAGGGAGTGTATCTTGGCCCCATGATCATTATTTCTGATCTTTGTTTAAGTTTCAATCTGTGTCTGAACTCACATAGTACCATAGTTTTAGGGCATATAGTGCATAATGTGGTTTGTATGTTAGACAAGATTAGTCATGTGTACAAACTAAACAAGCTCTGAGTTTAATAATTTATACAAACCCAGCCAGTTATTAATGGCCTATATAATGAGCTTTTTAGGGACATGGTGGCTCAGTGGCTAAGATGCTAAGCTTGTCGATAAGAAAGGTCGGCAGTTTGGCGGTTCGAATCCCTAGTGCTGTGTAATGGAGTGAGCTCCTGTTACTTGTCCCAGCTTCTGCCAACCTAGCAGTTCGAAAGCATGTAAAAATGCAAGTAGAAAAATAGGAACCACCTTTGGTGGGAAGGTAACAGCGTTCCGTGCACCTTCGGCGTTGAGTCATGCCGGCCACATGACCACAGAGACATCTTTGGACAGCGCTGGTTCTTCGGCTTTGAAACAGAGATGAGCACCGCCCCCTAGAGTTGGGAATGACTAGCACATATGTGCAAAGGGAACCTTTACTCTAGGTGAAGAATTACATGGCAATGGGAGAGTGGTGCATTCCTGACTATTTTTTGGCTGAACATGTAAACTGGGAACTGAATAGGTGCATTGAGCAGCTGAGAAATTCCGTGAAATTAATTCAATTCACTGACCATTCAGCCTCAAACATAATAAGTAATGCTCAGAATTACTTGGTTGGATGAGGCTGGATATGTGCGAAGCTTACCTTTACAGTAAGCTTTTCAGCTGGATGGAGATTTCAATCTAAGGATCGGGGGTTAGAAAAATCACCATGAATTTCTGCAGGTGTGGACTAGGCATGGAAATAAGAATAGAATATAGAACTTGCTGACGGTCGTAGGCCAGCGATAGGAGATGGAAATAAGGAAAATAACCTTAGAGGAAGAAGACAAGAGCAAAACAATGTATTCCTATCAAGAAAATGTTCTAGACGTGTCTTCGAAGCAGCGGTGCATGTTGAGGACGAGAGGTTGCCAAAATTGGGAGGCGATGGTGGCCCCAGTGTGATCATCTCCAGCTTTTGATACAGATCTTCCCTACCAATGCCCCAGTTATGAAGTCACCAGGGCCCTGAGCCAATTCCAAACTCAGACAGATTTTACTTTAAAAAAGAAATTGTTGCAAAGAATGCAAACAGTTCAAGGCCAAAACTGTTTCTCTCTCTGGACCATTGCCCTTTCCTGATCGTCTTTTTATGCTTGTCATTAAAGGCAGAGTTGAAATCTGATCCGTAGTTGTGTGTTTTTGTGTGTGTGTGTGTGTGTGTGTGTGAGAGAGAGAGAGAGAGAGAGAGAGTATTCAGCCAGTGCATGTGCTGAGAGAGGGTTGACATTTAATTGTGACTCTCCGCGAGAGCAAATCTTGGTGACCTTCTCCCTTACATCAAATCCTCTGACATCTCTTGGCTTCTCCTGAAATCTGAAATGACCCTCTCGCCACGGCTTAGCTTTTTTTTTTTTTTTTTTAAAAAGAGAATTTTCAATCTCTTTGTCATTGCTGTGATTTGCCCTCCCTCTACCCCCCCCCCCAACCATGCCATTATCTCTGAAACAAAAGTCTTCTTAAAAGCAAAATTGCAAAATATTCAAATGAGTTTTAAATTTGTCTTTGTTAATATGTATGACATACTGGGGCAGGTGATGAATTTCAACTTGTTATTCCCAAGAAAACATTCAAATAATTAATATCCCCACCGGTGTACATAAATACATATTCATAATGATGGAGTCCTATTGGTTTGATCTGACTGTTGTCTTCGGAACGGAGCACTTATTATTATCTGTGGTTCTTTTTTTTCCCCTCCCTCCCTCCTTTTATTATTATTACTGCTTTATTTTTGGGTGCCTTGCCTTTTTGCTGGCTCTAGATTGTGATGTGTGGGAAGCAGACAGCTAGGTCGCATCCAAGGTCAAATGATAAACATGTCTGGGCTAAAAATATTTCCGAAATGGCATCGAAATGCAAATTGGTTCTGAAACAAAAATATACTAGTCACCTTCAGGCTGGGTTATTGCAAGATACATATCACATGGGGTTACCATCTCGGGGAGAAGAATGAAAAGGGCAATGTGAAGACCAAGGGCAATCCTGACCTGTTTGAGTCCTGGAGCATCCAAACATCCAATTCCTTTTGACTTCAAAGGAGTTTTAGGGAGGCAAGAAAGATCGCTGTTTTCGTTCTCGGAAAGAAGAGGGCTGCCTTTCCAGAAAGTTAATGCTGATCCGGCCTGAGACAGCGTTTGGGAGAGCAAAATTAATCTATTTTCGAGTAACTTGCCTACTGTTGATAA
Source organism: Thamnophis elegans (assembly GCF_009769535.1). Lineage (NCBI taxonomy): Eukaryota > Metazoa > Chordata > Lepidosauria > Squamata > Natricidae > Thamnophis > Thamnophis elegans. The sequence goes on along the minus strand of NC_045554.1, from coordinate 40,478,722 downwards.
GATGTGTCTCCAGATTTTGAAGGTCGTGGAGAGCTCTTGAGTCATGGGGGCTCTTGTGTTAGCTGCGAATTGGGGCTTCAACCCTGTGATCGGCTGGCGCTGTCGGAGCCATCCATAATGCCTTGCTGCTTGGGATGAATGATAAAATGAAATCCAGACTTCATCCATGTCCTAAAACTGATGTGATGATCGATGGTTTTTTTTTTTAAAGAAATATTCTCCATTACACCCAGAGGTGGGCTTCAAAATTTTCAGAAACGGGTTTGCTGCCCGGTTGCTGAGTGGGCGTGGCCATGGTGGGTGTGGCCTAGTCGATATCCTGCACCACAGTGGAGGGGGGGATGTTTTCGCCTTCCCCAGGTTGCGGAGGCTTTCCTCGAGCCTCTGGGAGGGTGAAAACTGCCTCCCCTGGATTCCAGAGGCCTTCCGGGAGGCTGGTTTCCCCCCCTCCCTGAACCTTCATGTGAACTGCATAGAGACACCTGGGAGGGGTGAGGTGGGAGGGATGAGGAGTGGTGGGGTGGGGCCAGCCAGAGGTGGGATTTGGAGGTTCTCCGAACCGGCCATAATATTAGCTATGGATTCTCCCAAACCCGGACAAACCTGTAGTAGCCCACCCCAGATTACACCTGAAGCTAACTCACTGTTCACTGTCAGGAGTTCGATTCTGACCGGCTCAAGGTCCACTCAACCTTCCATCCTTCTGACGTAAAATGGGGAGCCCAATCGTTGGGGGCAAGATGCTGACTCTGTAAACTCCTTAGAGAGGGCTGTGAAACACTGTGAAGCGGTATATAAGTCTAAGTGCTATTGCTATTCCTCCCCTCCTCCTTCCTCCCTCCCTTCATGGTGCAATGGTTAGAATGCAGTCTGGCAGGCTAACTCTGTCCACAGCCAGGAATTTTATCCTGACCGGCTCAAGGAAGGTCAGCCTTCCATCCTTCTGAGGTGGGTAAAATGAGGAGCCGGATTGTTGGGGGAAATAGGTTGACTCTGTAAACCGCTTAGAGAGGGCTGTAAAAGCACTATGAAGCAGTATATAAGTTTGAATGCTACTGCTACTGCTAGGCAGAGCAACATAACTCAGCCTCCCAATGGGATGAAAATCCTAGTCATAGTCTTTTTTTCACAGTTCTCTCTTTCTTTTGGCATTTCATCCTTCACTCCTTCTGGGAAGAACGTTGAGGGAAATGGCCTTGTTAATCTGAGTGAGCATTTGGATAATGGGCCTTTCCCTTTTTGGAAAGCGTGTAGCATCCTTCATTTCTGTCTTGTAATAAACCAGAAAAGCATTGCAACTCATTCTCACATGGCATGGAACCGAACATCATTTCGTAAGCAAGTCATAAAGCAAGTAACAATAAAGAAAGCTCCCGAGAATACGGTGAAGAATGAAGAAAAGAAAGTCAATCCATCTGAGTTCTGACTCAACGGAAAAGTGACCCGACTCCGATGATTATATTTCGGACACATTATGCAAATGTTCTCTTAACGCCAGGAAAGTTGGAAGGGAAGAAATAAAACGAGCAGCAAGAGAATGGACTCAATTACAGTGGCAACCAGTGGGCTACAAATAAATCCTCAATGTACGACCGCAATTGGAAGCAGGATTTCCATGGCGGTGGTTAAACGAGTCAGGTCTCATTTTGCGACATTTTCGGGACATGTTCGTTTAGCGGATCGCTTTGGTTGTAAAGCGAATCACGTGGCTGCCAAGTGAAACTGGCTTTCCTCATTCACTTCCCATTGGCAAGGTCAGAATTAGCATTATAGGATGCTGCAAAAATTGCGAACACATTCTGGTTGCCCAACACCCAAATTCTGATTCCCAGGACAGTGGAGATGTTGCAATGGTCGTATGTGTGAGTCTTTTTTTCAAATGGTCATTAAAAAAATGGTTGTAAGTCAAGGGACCTGTATTGGAAGACCCGGGACAGCTTATCCTGTGGAAAATCTATCGGTTTGGTCCCTTAGATTTGATTCTGACTTCATGGCACATAATCAATAAAATGTAATAAGCCTTTATTCTTTTCCCCTCCATTTTCATTATCAAGAAACCATTGGCTGCCCTCTATTCTTGGAATTCTGGATGATTGGTGACATTATGGTTAATTGAAAATATGAATATGAAGAAGAAAGAGGTAAAGAGAGGCGGGTGGAAGGGAGAGAAAGAGAAGGAGAGTGGGTAGGAAGGGGAAGAGAGAGGGTAGGAGTAGGGGAGAGGTAAGGGAAGAAGGAAGGAGAAGGAGAGGAGGAAGGAAGTAGAGAAGGAAGGGAGGGAGAAAAGAAAGGGAAAATTAGGTGGTGTTACAACAGGCGCTAGGGATGGTAAACAAAGCAACCCAAACTGTATATTATAACCTTTTAAATGGAATAACAATAGTATAAGAATGGCAAAGAAAAAGAATAACCCTGTGAATGTATACCTATAATTGTATGTAAGAGAATAAATGACAGTAAGAATATAAAGCACAATATAGGTAAACAATATTTGGTTATAAATAGCTAAGTATAAATAAATATAGAATAGTACATAAAAATGGATAACGAATAAGGAGATTATGAATGCAGGATAGAAATGTATAGAAGGGAAAACACTAACTGCAAAGAAACCGATATGAACTGCTGTAAGATACATGATGGAACATCTTGTTCCTATGTTGTTTTAAGTCATGTGTTTGTTTTTGTTGATGTGTTTATATGTTTTAAATTAAAAATTAAAAAAAGAAAATATGAATATATATTATAAACCAATGGGAATTCTTTGTTCCAAACTTCGCTTTTTCTCCTTAGAGATAGGTGATACTATAATACTTTAAAGATGCATCATTATTTGATAGATAATTATGAATTCAAGGAAACAAGGATTGTTACAAGTGAAAGAATATTAATGGTCATCTGAACACATAATGCTCAATGACAGTGAAACATTCAGTTATATTTAATGTAAACCAGTGATGTTAATCGTAAGAATTGATGCACAAAAACCTGTAACCAAACGACATGCCTGATGAAATGGAGGAAAGTTGTTCTTTTTTCCTCTCTAGCTTTGTTTTGTATGTGTTGTTTTGTTTAAAAAGAACAACAATATATCTTAAAAAGAAAAAGAAACCTTTGGTTGCCCTCTGACACCACTGGATGACATCGCCAGGTCTCGCTGCTTTAGCAGAGTAAGGAAGCTACTCAGAGATGATTCACACCCTGGTCAGTGTTTCTCTTTGCACTTCTACCACCGGGCAGAAGACATCAAAGTATAGCCAGCCGAACAAACAGGTTTAAAGATAGTTTCTATCCTTGGGCTGTCAGAC